>NW_026855174.1:0-130326 GCF_026571515.1 Ruditapes philippinarum | reverse complement strand
AAATAATCTTCAGACTGAAGTTTTGTTTTCACGTTTGTCTGATTGTTAAATATTAATGTAGATATAATAAACATAAGTCCCGATCTGAAAATTGGGTGTTTATCTCAATTTACTTTTTGGCAATTAAAATAGTTACTTAAAGGAAAATTGGTTTCAATAGCATTTTAGAGTTGTTTGTTTGAATTTACAGGTTAAACAGTTATTTCCCAGACTCCCTGTTTTTGTGGCGACAATAACTTGATAGCCTGTTGCGTCTATCTATTATGGCAAGGCTCTAGTTTCAAGTATGTTATGTATAAAAGCGGCTATCTAAGATGTGTTTCTGTTTTGTATTTTGTTGTCCTAATCAGACTCTTTATCTAATAATATACAAAAATAATAATTCAAATCTAGTATAAATTCAGGCAATTGGTCTTAAATGAAATATGTATGCAACACTAAAATCTAATATGTATGAAAAACAAAAACAATAAGTATGAAAAAAGGACGTATAAAAAGAGCGCATAATTTGTCTTTTTTTTTTTTTTTTCTTTCAGCCTTTTATCGCCACCAGAGAGATAACACTTTTAAAAATTTATTTATAAAAAATAAATAAAAAATTTGTTTAAAATAACAAAACAAAACAACAGTATTTCCAGATAAACACTTCTTAGAAACCTTTCCCCAGTTCACTTTTTGCAAAGTTTAAAGTTTTGATTACTTTATCAAGATAAAAATTTTTTTAAACACGTAGCATTGGGTGGTTTAAAAAGTTTTTCTTACTAGGAATTTTTATTTTAAAGACCCCACATGATCAGTTTTTTTAATTTTTACTTATATAAATTTTCTAAAAATATTACTTTAATTAGACTAAAACGAATTCATAAAATAATTTAAAAATGTACAAAAAAAACTTATAAAAAGAAAACGTTTAATTTTTTTGAATTTAATTGTTTTTTTTTGAAAATTAACATACTTTTCAATTAACGAAAAAAGAGGAATATCCGGTAACCTAGGGTTAAAGAAAAATTTTACTTTTCGAAAATTTTATGATTTGAAACGGGATTTTTTAAAATTAGAGTTAACATACTTTATTTACAAAATAGCATTTTAGGTACACAACAAACATTTTTTAAAGCAAGCAAGATTATTACATTTCAGACAATTGTAAAAAACATTAAGAAAAAAGACTTTAATTTTTAAAAGTCATAAAAATTAAAATTTTTATAAAAAAAGTCAGGAAAAAATATAAATTTGGGCTTATCGGGGAAATAAAACACCCTTTTTTTAGAAAAGAAAAAATAATTTTTATTTTCGCCCTAATTTGTCCATTTATACTTTCATAAAATGGGGCAAATTTAAAAAAAAAAAAAAATGTCTTCCATTTTAAAAGTAAATCGTACTTAAAACTTCTTCTTTTTTACAGCAACAATGCTAATTTAAAGGGGAAAGTTTTCCGAATACGGTACAAAAAACATTTCTTTTAAACCCAAAAATTTAAAGATAATTTACAGCAAAGAATTTACTGTCTTAGATCATTTGTGAGAAGGCAACCCTTTCTGCTGTTTTGAACTTTTTGTATTTCGTCGTTATGAAGAAATGCTATAATGCATACGAAAATATATTGTTTTGAGTTTTGGTTAACCTTACATATTCTAGTAATAATGAAATATCAAAGGAAGCAGTTACAAATGTGATCTGATATTCTTAATAAGGGTATTTAGCGTGCAAATTCACGAATTAGACGTTCCTTCATAAAAATGCCCCAGTCACGTGTATCTGCTTATTTTAGTATACATCGAAACACGGGCTGATTGGAATATGTTTTTGGTTATTATACTACATGTATAAAATAAACTGCTTAACTGCTTGTAATGAAAGCGAAAAAAACATTTTTTGTATTAACAATATTCAGGTAAATGAAGAAAATATTTAGTATGATATTTTTATACTGACATTGGGATAGGTTGACATTATTTCTATACGTAATATTCTATATGTCGTACAGTGCAAAATTTAGTTGTCATTTATTGTATACCTCATTAAAATAATCACATTAGTATATCTCTTGTTGTTTATATTCAACATGTATAAGAAATTTGTAATTGCTTTGCATTTGACAAGCATTCATTACAGTTACGACAATGAAAAGGAACAACAATTCAGTGCACAATAATTATTTACAAATATACTGTGTATAACAAAATTATAATGCTTTGTTGAATTTGAATGTGATGTCTGAAAAACATTTAATGTTCAACTGTACGTGGCAAGCGCCTAAATGAATATTTTAAGCTGGTAAAATAGGCAATATACCCATTGTCAGTCTCTATATGAATTACGTTAATAACCGAGGTAAATCGAGTGAAAAAAACATAAGTTGTTATCTTCGAGTAAAATTGATATCTCTAATGCTAAAACAATGCAAATTAAGCTGTTTTTAAACCGCTAGGTTACGGCGATTTAATGTCCAATTTTAAAATTAATAACACCAATGGAAAGCTTGTGATTTTAGCCTCGCCTCAGTATATATTTCAACACATTCTTTGATACTGAAGGTATTTAAATCTACAGTTAAACCTACCACAAGTCAGACAAGTTTGCATATGTTTTACACAGTGATATACGCAATCGATTATCATTTTATTCTACGGATAAGAATAGCCTGTCCCCTGCTAGTTCATCCGTGTCAAACTGTCAATCCGTGTATTTTAATTTTACTGTTTGTAAAATTGCAAACTGGATGCTAATTATAAGAAAATTATGCAAAAAGTGTTCCTTTCATTTGTTGATCTGAATTATAGCTCGTTTTCATCGGATCACCAAATTTCGTCCAAATGCCCACCTTAATTTGTACTTTTGCGCAAAACGTCCTGCATCAAAGAAAAAAAAAATGTTGATATAAGATAAGACACTTCTTCAGACAGACAGACAGACACACTCTAATCATGCTATTTATATCATGAAAATAATGACTTAATTAGATATGTGGAATGAAAACGTCGTTCTTTTATGCAATGTGTTCCATCAGTGTATTTGTCTTTTGATGTATGTGATATGCAAGGTTTACTATACCCTTGGTTTTATTCACAATTCCATCTTATATAGTTTTGCCATTTAGTTCTCGTTTACGACAAACGCATTTTACAAGAAATCATGCAACGCTTTTTATGAACGGAGAAGCAGTTTTTTTTTGCCCGCCCATAAAGTTCAATATGACGATCAACTCGAATTTGAATCCCGGAGGTAGCTGGTTTTTATTTATCTGGCAAAAACGACACGTGTCTATAAAATTGATCTCGTACATTGGGTCAAGTAGTTATTTGTTCTTACCGCTGAATAAAAAAATGTGTAGAATAAGAAGTGGGTCACTTGCAAAGAATTCATTTACTTCTGGTTAGTTAAAAAAAAGAAAAAAAATGAAGAAAAAAAAAACGTTTTAGTAACATTTTATCTCAGATACGACAAACAGTTCATGTAATTGATTTATGAAAACTGTTCATAATATTCTGGAATGTTCAAACAGTTTCTACAGAACGAAATTTTAGCTTTTATTCGCTGAAATTTTACACATTGTCGGACATCATAACGGTTAAAGTAACATCTTATGATAATAAAACTTTTGAAGTAACTGAAGTGAAGGTCTCCTTTTTGAACTCCATACATATCTTTAGAAATAAATCCTATTACAGCGCCAATTTTCTTGGTAATCAGTATTATATTTTTTCTCTAAATATGATATCTTAATTAATGACATCACGCTCTCTTGGTGTCTAGTTAATCAAAGGAGTGTTTCTGTCTATTCTTATCTAGCGTAAACGTGCTTTGATCTAGAGCTATTTAACACTTATTATCAATTCTTTGTAACTAATCTTGCACATAATGATATCGCGACCAAACGTTCACCATTAGGGAGTAATTGAATTGAAAGAAGTCGGCCACACATCAGGACATACGTGATACTTAACAGAACAGAAGCAAGACAAAATAAACCAATACAAATGAGTTAATACATTATTGTCATCATTGTGATTCCGTCTATATTCACCGCTTAGTCAATCAGACAGGCAAATCATTCTGTCTCCTTAGATGGAGTATCATTCATTATGATTGCCAAATATTTGTTTTTATTATTGCACATTCAAAATGCAAGGAACACAAGGTACACATTAAAATGCTACAAAAATTGATGAGGACAACAGCAGTGTATTACAAGCGTTGTATTATATGTTTTTATAAATATTTCTAATATTCTGAGTAGTTTATGAAACTTTTCAATAAACAAAATAAAATAAAATGTAGTCAAATATTTTCTCATGTTCAGTTAAGTAGATTTAAGTCAATTTAATAGATTTGTACTTTAATATTTTTTCCAAGCTAATTGTAAAATTTTAGTTAAACGTCAAATTGCAGGAGATATCATTTGAAGTAATGTAAAATCCATGCGACTGACTTGGAAGCAATAAGTTAAAACAATTCTACGATCAAACTGTAAAAGTGCAAAAACCGAAAGTCAAGACGTTATTTGAAGATATTCAATATTGTTGCAAGCACACGTGTGAAAAACTTAAATATAAGAATTGATCAAATTTGTTTTTATCTGAGTTTATAATCTTAAAGCGCGCTCATTTTACATATGTTATTTGTATAAAGTTAAACAGTTACAATGGAATTCAATGCGAATCCAATGTGATTAAAGAGTTTGTTTGCAGATTGTAGGTTTAATGAAAGGAATAAAAAGGGTTATTGTACAGCGTTTTCTATACAGAATAAGATGTCATTTACCGATTACAATATATCAATTTGAGACAAAAACATTGATTCTAAGTTACAAAGAATGGCATGCAACAAAGTAGAATAGTTATCATTTGATAAAGGCAAACTATATTTATGTACATTTATATGACGTGTATCATATAACGATATACATTTTAATGCGTAAATATATGATAGTTTCATCATTATTATTTTGAATAATTTTCAACTAAATTTTATGAAAGTAAATCCCTTTGAAATATCGACGTACGCCTGAATTGTTAAAATAGTCTTTGAGCGTATTTTAACGTCATTATTATAATGGCATAACCCTACGAATTCTGACATGTAACAAAGTAATTGAAACTGAATCAAACTTTTAAAACTTCAAGGCCAATTAAAATCAAATATAATTTTAACATTCAGTACTCGTTTCTAGGAACTAAAATGGTCTCATTTTGAGACGAACTACAAGAAAAAAAATATTGCAACTTTGGGAGACTGAGTCTCCAAAACTGGCAGTGAAAATTTAATTATTGGTCGCAAAATAAAATATTTTGAAAATATCATTTTTTATCGCTGAAAAATCGCACAGTTATAACACAAATAAGACAAATTTAAACTTTCATTAGGGATATAACAACACGTTAAATAAATATAACTATAAAATTTTGTCAAAGAGAAAGAACACCTACCATAGAAAAAACATAATTTTAAACAAAAGTATAAATATCAAATAAGATTTGGAGTATATATAGTCCCCTAATAATAAAAGTCATATTATTGCGAAGTGGTTTTATGTCAGCTCGTTCATGTCTGATAAACAATCAAACGTTAACATTGATGCTGCTAAGTATTTAGATTGGAGAACATTGTAGTTGTCACACCTTATTAATTTCTGTTAGAATACTGTAATAGTTTCCAAATGAATATGTGGATAGTAATGACAATCTTAAAATAATTGCCGTGGTTGTTTCGTCATACTTATTTAAAGAGCATTCAATATGTACTTAAAGTTTCAAAAGAATGAAATGCCATTTTATCCAAGTTATGGTAGAATAATTTAATCAAATCATATTTCTATCTCAGAGAAAATCCATATCATTTGCATTAAATTCCTATGATGAAAACACCCTGTTTTAGGACATTTATGGCAACACAGGTATCGTGGTAATTTGTATAATTTAACAAATAAAACAAATTATATGTCACTATAAAGGCTGAAGCATTAAAAAAACTTATTGAAAATATATAACAAATGTTGAATAGTTCTTCAGACAAATAACCTTGAATACATTTGATATTCTAAAACGTCTCGATTGTTTCGATATGACCATATACAAAACATACTATGTATACCTTGTCATAAAAGAATAAAATAGTCTAAATTGTCCTACTTTATCATTTGTTTAAAAAAAGTTTATCCAAAAGTCGTATCTAATCAAGTGACATTGACTAGTCTTGGCTGGTTTTACAATGTTACTTTTTCAGAATCAGATTATGATTCATCAAATTTGCCAAATCTGTTTGAAAGATAAATTAACCCATTTTTAGGAAGCAGTTCAATAATAATATAAATTGTAAGACGACTCAATGTCTCGATAGGCAAGCTGGAAATAAATCTCATTACTACTTTACTATATTTTGTATTTTGTAATTACAGACATCTTCAGATAACAAAAAAATATTCTGGCATAGTCTTTTATCAGAATTAGGCTACAATATGACTAAGATGAAAATAAGTGTACTTTTATATTCTAGGTTTAATTAAATTTGATATTTTATCATACGAATAGCCATCATCTAAAACCGTAGTTGTAAAACTTAATTATTTTTGTTTTTCATACGCGATGTACTTTCAATGTCACTGAATAAAAAATCAGCTTAACGATAATACAATTGCTTATTGAATCAGTTGTTGCATTTTGTATGTCTTACTTTGGACACTTAAAAGAAAACTATTTATTCATGATTAAAATCGTTAATAGAAAATATATTTGATGAAATGTATCCGGGAATCTACAAGCTTTGAAGTATCCGTCTGCATACCCATACAATTGCGTGAATTAATTCATTTATTTTTTTTAGAATGACCGGTCGATTATTATTTTTTTATGAATAAACGCTACATTTTTCCCTATACAGTCAGCTACTCGCGTATATCAATGTAGAATCGAAAAAACACTGCTTTATTAATGTATAAGGCATTATTTTGTATTGTGATAAAATATATTTTCAACAACATTTTCTTACAGAAAATCCGAATTTTCGCAAACTCATCTTAGTTTCCTTTTTGATGCAATAACTAAATTTTACTAGTTTCAGGATATCTTGTTCTTTGAAACACTTTTATTAGACTTCCATGCTGGCCAGTCAACAGTTTGCAGCACATGTAAGTACTTGTACTTTTCTCAGCGACAACTTCCCCCCCCCCCATCATAAAATAGTGAGAAACAGAATCCCTAAAGAAAGCCCAACACGGCAAAATTGTAAAATGTTGCTGGCTGGGTTTGATTGAGCCTGTTTGAAAGTGCAAGTTACCGTCAACGCCCCGTAGCACCGGCTTAGGCAGAATTTAACATTTAAACACAGAAATGGTGGAATTTGAATTTAGAAACATCCGCAGATGTGTTCATACGGCGGTTATCATGGAACCTTCAATGTGACACAGTAGTGTCATTTCATAAAAAGCGGCGTATGCTCCCCAAGTAAAAGAATGCATGTGCCCTAAACGAGAAAACAATGGGCGAAACTAAATAAAATGGAAATTTGAAAGGGAATCTGAGGTTATGAAGCCTGCACATCACAGACAAGACGTCAAAAGACAAATTTAAAAAGCAGGCAACATATCCTAAGGGTGATTATACAGTATTAAAGTAGGAATACTGGAACCACCCAAGTTGAAAAAGGCTAAATACAAGAAACTAAAAAGTCCACTATATCTTTACTTTGTTTATAGCAAACGGCTATTTACTCTATTAAATCGACTGCTTTCTTTAGAATTCGTTTAAAGAGTTCTTCCTTAACTTATCTCTCTATCAGATTGAATCAAATGTAATTACAAAATACACAGAAATTAGCGAAACTCAATTTAAATCTGTCCTTGAAAAGCTGTTTTAAGATAATGAGATTTTTTGTATGTTATCTGGTGATATTTTCGACTTATATGTTATCCTTGAACTGTCTCCGCAAAATGGGTTAATTATTCTTTCAAATATGGATTTGGCAAATTTCAGGAATACTGTCTTAATCTTGAAAAGGAACATTATCAAAGTAACTAAGGTTATACAATGTTTTATGCTAACATGTCACTTTTGAATACATTATTCTTACATAATTCGCGTATTGTAAAAGCGGCAAAAGTAAGTTTATCAAATTATGTTATGCTTTAATACAAATTATATAGGTTCTTGCGCTCTCAGTGGTTTTAGATATGGAATAGAAGAAATAAATCTTAATTAATTCCTTAATATCTTTTTTTCATACTTTAGCTTTAATTCTGACATATAATTTGTTAAATATGCTAAACCATTCTTATGTCTCGTCTCATGTCCTGGCATAACTGTCCAGAAACAGTGTGTCCCATTATATGTTATTAATGTAAATAAGTATACTCTGAGATAGAAATATGATATTGATTACATGTTTGGCCATAGTTTGGCTTAAATAATATTTCTCCCTTTTTGAAATTATTATTGAAGTATAAACAAATTTAATCCTCTTTATATGGGTATATACAGGACATCCAAACTTTACTGTCTGAATGACTGTTAAAGTTGTTCAAAGTCTATCCTTAACAATATACGTAAATTATTAGTATTGGTTCTGGAAATTCATTTATAATAAACTAACTTTAATGGTATTTTAATCGGAATCTGTAAAAAGTAAATCAAGAATTTGTATAACCAAAATGAAATCTTTAAACTGTATACAAGCTGTGCATATTTTAGAAATTCAAAATCATACCTGTTTTGCTGCCATCGTTAAGAATATCCATGTAAGCATTCGTGATTGAGCACCCTGCCGCGCACCCTACCCCACCGACTCTTAAAATTTTATTTGTACTCTTATCGACTTTTACAACAGTTAAGCGGATAATTGTATTTCATACAAAGTTATTGTTATACACTTTTATAGACAGTTATTAAAACCGTAGAATACCATTGATAGAAAATAGATGAGAATGAATTAAGAAGAAAAAGATATACATGAGGATGAGTGGAAAATTACATTTAAAAGGCACATTTCAACGTCGCGAATTGAAATCAACTTCAATGTAAGGTTATTCATTGGCATTATTTAGAAAGATGCCATGTTCAAATAATTCATTGCAGACACTAGTGGTATCTTATTCTACTTGCTACATTTGTAACCCAAAAGAACAATATAAATGCTTAAAATGACATTATGCCAATACAAGGGTATATATAGAGTAAACAGGTAAAAGTCAGAACAAATTTACAATTTGTCAGATTTCTTTTCAATTTTATAATTCACTTCGCATGAACGATAAATTACACACGTGGTCTCAAATAAATTATTTAAAAATCTATCAGAATTAACATGAAACGGTCAATTTATAAAAAGAGTTGGGCAGTCTTTTGATATTTAAGACATGATATATTTTCTATCCAAAACGTTTTCCAATATCGACTGTTGGTCAATCACCATTATAACAGTCAATCTTGCGGAATATGTTATCAATTTAGTTCAACTTGACGATGAAAATATGAGCATAATGCCACTTTAAACTAATAATCATTTAAATAAATATCGTGTTCGAAATATTACATTTGCCATGGGACCAAACAGTCATTTCCATGACATTTACTCAGTCTTAAGCGTTTATGATTTGAGGTTACCTTTAATAGTCGCATAATTTAATGTCGTTTTTCTTTTACTATAAGGCCAAACATATTTGGAAATCATTTGCAAGATTCCGATCCCAGCCCTATTTTACACAGAGATGTGGGTCGGTTATTTTTTCCGTAAAGAGGCAAAGTAAACACAACAATGCATTATAGAAGCTTTAACTAAGCAATGTCAACATAATCTACATGAACTCATTCTCTCTGGATTGACTTTTTAATCATACTTTTTTATGTTCATTAATAATGTTGATGTCTGAAAGTTCTCTTTCAATTCAATTTCTTCTATTGGTTAATGTTTGGTCGTGGTTTAATTACTACAATATAAGGTGCTTAGAGTAGATAATAAGTGTTCAAAAGCGCTAGATCAAAGCACGTCTAAGCAAGATAAGAAGAGACAGAACAATCCAATGATTAACTACACATGTTAGGAACGTGATTCAATAATTAAGTATTATATTTAGAGAATACAGAATGATTTTCATTCTTCAATCTTAAAGAAGGAATTAGATTTAAATGTGGATAGTTTTAGATAAAAGGAATTTAACTACCGTTATTAATTTTACTTTAAAATACTTCTTAAAACATGAATAAACACAACAATGTGTCAAATTTCAGTAAATTAATACTTGATTTGCTTCAGTCTATAATTATTTTAGATTTCTCAACAAATGACCGACTATACTAGTTCTGATTTTTGAGACACAAATGAGCATTAGACACAATGTTACATTGTAACACGCCTGGTACTCTTTAAATGTTCCTTTGTCTTAAAGGAACAATCTGTTCCACAATTTACTTAGGTTGTAGATCGTAAATGAGTGTTAAAGCCGATCAGAGAGACTGAGCGGCAAGATATGAATAGAAAATATTATGATCGGCATGAAAATCAAACAATCAAACATGTAATCATTTTACAATACACTATTTTTTAACACTTAGTTGAATCTCTGTCATGATTTTCGGAAATATTGGTATTGATTTCGAGTGTTTGTGTGAATAAATTTTGTACAAATAGTTAATTTAACTTGGCAACTCATGCGTGACAATTTACCATTTCCTTACAGTTCTTTCCAAAGAAATAAGCCTCTCATCAAAAGCAATATAATGACATTTATACCACTGTTGTGGGTTAATTTCTATTCGGACACGTGATTTGAATGAATTGCTACAAATGTCTTTCGTTAAATGTCTACTTAATCTCATTTGTTAACATTAAAGTTTGTTAAATCATTGCAAATTAGGATTTTTTTATTAATGATGAAATTTAATCATTCAATGTCACTTTCAGATACACAATCACTATTTTCTGAGACGTTTTTAGAGCATTAAAACATGTTGATATTTGTTCTTTATAATTCTAACAATGAGTTTGGTAATTTAAATAGCATTTAAACTAACCCGTCTATATGAAATGTCTTTTCCTGCATCGGAACAAAAGACGAACGATTATAAAGACACTTTAATGCACACCACGTCACAGTTCCTGAATTTATAAAACATATTTATTGCACTGAGAAACTATCAACATTTAATGGAAAGGGTATGTTTATTGTTGATACTTATATTCAAAGAAAACTCGTCTGCAAAATTATGTTATATTCATTTATTAAGTAAAAAAAAACTTTTCTGACATAATTCCGAGAAAAAACTCTTAAATCAATATTTGTCAGGGATTTCATTTTTTTTAATTTTCACAATTTATATGTTTAAATGCAATTGTCTATTGGGGGTTTATCATTTATAAGGATGTACTCCACTGTCAGCTATTTCCATTTCTTAAAAAAGCTGAACAGATGGTAAAATAAACTTGTAAAAATAACTGCCTTTAAAGAAATAATTTCATTAAGTTAAAGTGACATTATGCTCATATTTTCATGGTCAAGTTGAGCTAAGTTGACTTCATATTTCAAAAGATTCACTGTCAAAATGGTGATTGACCAACAGTTGTTATTGGAAAATGTTTAGGGTAAAATTATAAATCTGTCTAAAATTTAAAAAGACTTCCACACTCTTTTTATAAACTAAGCGTTATAGGTAAATTCTAATGGATATTTACAGAAATTTTATTTGGATCTGTGAGTTATTCATTGTTTATGCGAATATAATTATTACATTTAAAGGCATTATGTTAAAATGAACACTTTTTGATTTTCCCCCGTTCACTTTCTTTGTACCCTTGGATTGGCATAATGTCACTTTAACGTTGAAAATAATAGTTTAAGAAAATAAAAAAAAAATATTTCGTGCGTTCTGTTGAACATACTGTAGAACCGCGAATCAAATTCACTGACAACTCGTTTTATTTGAATTGCTCTGGTTCTAAATCATTTGTTTTTAGTTCCAAAACTAAGCATTTGTTGGATTTTAGCATTTGCTTAAGCGCCTTTCATATTTTACCTGGGAATCAAAAGCCTCTAAATCAATTTGAGTGAAATAAAATACTTTTTTATAGCATTTTATCAAAAATGTGTTACGAAACTTTTGTTGATTTAATGAAAACATGTCAATTATGTGAAATACTTGATGCAAAAAACTGGGCTGTTGGCCAAAACTGAAGAATGACATCAAAGCCGGACATATTACAATACATGACATCATGTTTTATTGTATCGTATGCATCTCCCCTCTGTTATTCATTCTTAATGGAGTAAAGATAATATGAAAGCTATAGAAATACAAAGAACAGCATCCACATGCCGCTAAACGATATATGTTTCCCGGAATAAAAGTACACACTGTTCGTATTATTGGAGCATTGTATAATTATTGTCACTTTTATGAGCGTACACCTACTACATGTATATACCTTTTAATAAGTGTGTCTGAGAATAATTATAATCTTTGATTTAATGGTCTAGAGCCTTGTTTTATTTCCTTATAAACATGCGGTCGCAACTTTAAATAAAGAGCGGATAGAATTTTCCAAGATTTTTTAGAGTTGTGCTACGACATAAACTATTTTGATCATGCCAATGTTTTATTTGTGGGACATAACATATTATACAAATGTACAAGGTTGTTTAAAGCATCCATAATATACGAGTGTTTTATTTCAAGATATATCAAAATAGTAAACTTGAACTTGAAGATTATGTACACATATACTGATCTTATTGTAGAAAATGTGTATCATGCATCTTTTAGTTGCATTTATTCCCCCATTACGGGTAATCTTTGCAGTTGCATTTCCTGTTCCTATAGGAATATTTAAGAACGGTGGTTAAGGTGTTCAAAGTTAATCATCTGAAAGACAGTGAACAAAATCACAATGAGAAACCGTTTAAGTATTTGCATTTTCTTCATTAACTAATTGATTAAAAGGAAATGAAATAAATATATAAGTAATCAAGGTTCGTTTATTGATTTAGCCTCCTATCAAAAGAAAGGCGTCAAAATTGAAAATCAATAACTTTTATTATCTTAGAAAGCAAATATTTTGTGAAGCGTATTTTCATCAATTTTAACTTTAAAGCTGAGTAACAATAAGGTTATGTTCAATCCTGAAACTACCACCCATAAGCATAAATACTATCTACATTAATTGATATGCTATTTTCTAGCAGCTTTGTTACAAAGCATGCATGTTTTTGTTTTTGTAACATTGTAAAAAATCAATTTCAAGGACATATAAGAAATAAGATGTAAATTATCACTTGTAAAGTTGTTCGTTTTTCATTGACTTATTTTCAGACGTTTTGTTAACTAACATCTCTAACACATTAATCTGATACCTACACGTCCCTAATACCAGCATTAATAACATGTTGTTTTTTAGGCTTTTATTTAAATATATATAATATTATTCATAAAACAAGAATTTAAAGTAAGAAATTTTCTCTTAGACTAAATAGATTTTCAAAGGAATTGAGGTTTATTAAAATAACAAATTTCTCATGACAACATTTCTTTTACCTTCTAACACATGTTTCATTGAATTACCAGACTACAATCATAACACTTGAATATCAGATAGTGTGTGCATTTTCTTAGTTTGTAGCAATATTTGCAATGTTTGCAATAATTTAATAATTGTGTCGACTCTTGCTGATTGAAATGAAATATATATTTGACAAGACAACTCCTGATGAAGTTCACTTATTACCTTGTTATATGCAGAGGTAAGGGTCTGTATCTACTTACTTTTTATCTCCTGGTTGAAATTGTGCATACATATATTTAAGTAATTGTTCATGCAACAGTATCTAAAATTCTAAGTAAGCAGATTGTTTCTTGTTATTAAAGAGAATAATTATAACACTTGACAAACTCAAATATTAACTGCATATTCATCTACTCAGCTTTAAAATAAATTTGGTATATACCTTATATCACTAAATCCCTGCTTATTCATGAACATTTAATGTTATCATACTTATGACGTGTATTCGGGTGCAATTGTTCTCTCTAAGTACGGTTTTAAAATCATTAAAAATCTTTCCTTGTCTAGAAGTAACAATCTCTTTCGGAATTTAATGTCAAATTGTATGCTATAAAAAAGTGAATGAGTGCATTAGGCCTTCAGTATGGTGCACGTTTCCCTGAAACTTGAAATTCAAAGGACATTTTTGAAGAATTTTAAAAGTATCTAAGAATTTATAGCTGAGTCTAATAATAAAACGACCATAACTGAATTGTACACACTGACTAAAATAGTATTTTTAAAATATGTTACATTTCAGCGTGAGTTAATCATTATGGTGTGGAAACACCAAGAGGGTAGAAAAAGTAAAATAGTTTTAAATAAAACAAACCACAAGGAGATACAAAGTAAGTATAGCTTTTATCTTACAGTACAACATCAGTACTTGTTTATCTTATTCGGTATCTATCAATTTTAACATCAGCAGAAAGTAATAAAACGACTGAAAGAGTCAGTGGTGATTGTTTTAATTAGAGAAGTCAAAGAACGGGACCGCAAAGCGGGCCAATGCCTATCCGTGCCCGGCTATAGACTACGCGTGTATATCTAAAAAGAAATCAAAAGAGATTAAAATATAAAGATTTCAATACCTGTCAGTGATTTTTCAGTATCATATCTAGTTTGTAGCCGCCGTTTTGAATATGAATCAATGTAAATCAGCCAGATATTCCGTTAACGAAACAGTCGCAAAGTTTTGGCTTAACAATAATCGTTGAGGTGACCAGATTGAAAACGAAAGCGGTGTATGAAAATAAAGAATGACACATTTAAAACGAAAAATGTGAAATAAAAAATGTGCAAAATGTTTTTGGTTTTTGGTGTTGTCATTTTTTTCAACTGACTTCCCCGATTAGTTATAATAATGCTTTGCTTGTTAGATCTTAGTTTTGTTAATATTGTTCAACATATCAATGATTGATTGTTCGTGTTAGTATCAAATTGGCTTCGTATGAATAAATATTGTATAAATTACTCTTGGCAATGTTAGCGTGACATTTTGTCTTTTTTCTTAGCAGTACATTTTTAGAAGTAGGTTAATCGGTATAAGGGATTAAATGTGTTTTATATCCTTGTTCCGTTTGTTCTAGAGATAGAAACGCTTCTTGGTAAATTAGCTTTCGGAAACGTAATTCGGTTATATTTTTTTACATAAAACGAAAAGTCTCTATCATGGAAATAAAAGTACAACCAATGTCCCAGTAATAGAAGATATATTTCCTAAACACTTTTAAAAAATTTATATCTTTGTTTATTTGTTTGCTTTTGTTTTGCCTCACACCAACACAGTATATGTCATATGGCGCCGTTCCAGCTTTACTTGTGGAGTAAGACCTTAAATGCCCATCCGTGCATTATTTCGAGCACGAACCGGCACTGGAGTAGAACCACCGACATTCCGTAAGCGAGCTGGATAGCTATCTCACATGTCAGAACTCAGCGTCCTTTTGGGATTCGAACCTTCAGAGGCGAGAGGCAAGTCAACGACATTTAACACTCGGCCTCGAACGCGCCAAATATTTTATATAGTTTTAATAATAAAAGAATATTTTTACATAAAAATAAGAAATTAAAATGACATGTACATGTATAAGATAATTTTAGAGATTTGTTATTCGAAATGAGTGGTATATCTAAAAAGAATGTTTTGGTATATTGGAAAGAAGGATGTAAAAGACAATTTCAGAACACTACAAAGCTCGCCATTTCGATACAATTTGATTGAAAAATATTCGATTTTTGCATATCGGATATGCAAGGATCTATAGCAATGTATTTTGTTTATAAAACACTTAGTAAAGAATAAAAGGTGCACCCTTATCGACTCTAATGAGTCTCTATTGACAACAAGTATAAAACAATACTACAAACATCATTTCGAAAAAGTTCAAACGAAAAAGTGAAATAACTGTTTATCAGTTTAATGTGAAAACGCAAATCATACACAAATAACTTCAACTTCAAATGATCTTTTACTATATCAAAAAGAATTGTTTTAGAATACTCATATACGGACATAGAAAATGATAGATTTATCTAAGCCATGTCGTTCGGATAGCTGTTTTCCCACGTTTATTTAATATTCAGAAAATCTTTGTTTACGATAATAGTTTCCCGATAGTGTATATCAGCTCTGTACATTTGGGAAGAAACTATGTATTCAGTCTATGTGATAGAGATACTATAACGTGCCAATTGCTTTATACAAGAACTGTTGTATTTCTTTGTTGTACGAAATAAATAAATATTTTGATCTTGACAATATTGTATTTATATGGCATAACATATTTGTAAATGTCAAATGTGAATGGAAACAGAAATATTTTATTTCAAAACGTAACACAATATTTATTGTGAAGTTGATGAAAACTTTGACTACCCTAATTGTAGAAAAGCACATTTTGCGCACCTTAAACATGCATTTATCGTCTCAGTTTCATAACCATTACCGGTAGCTATCACATATGGTAATTTCTGGCGGTCATAAATGTGGTAACAGTTATAAGGTACTATATGATTGAAGCTGTATAGTCGTATGCTACAAAACGTCTAGCGGTGAAAGAAAGAAAAACAAACAAGTCCGATGTTTTATAAACAGACTCTCTCAAGTCGATTTTGCAATTATCATGTATTTTGTTGATTTGCTCTCAATGTACCTCCAATTTTCCAAACCTATTATTTTTAAAATACATGATTAAACATGAAATATAGGAAGGCAAATTCTTTACGACGTTCGTGAAGAAAAAGGAATCAAAGTACGAGAGGAAGCGACGTAATTATGGATAAAGTCGCTAAAATTATTATTTCAGCACTTACAAGTTTTATTTCTTTTACCTTACATCTTTTAAAAAAATATGACAGGCATTCCTATTACTATATACTATACTACATTTTAAAGGGAAGGTGATTAATTATCTAACTTGACGGCTTGGTTACACGCTGTATATTTTGTGTGTCTTTTCCTTTTTGTACAGCACTTTTACACATTTTGGTAAAAATAAAAGGAATCAATAATAACCCATTTCGGTACATTTTGCCGGCTACATATTCTGCATCAATTCTAAAACAGAGGGCAGAGATACTGAAAGAAAGACAAAACTCAGATGTGGAGTTTACGATATCAAATCTTACGGACTCTTATTACAAAAGACGATTTTTAACCTATACCTACAAGTATTAATATTCATATAAAATAAACCAGTTGAGCACTTATGGACCTAAAATATCTTAAATTAAGAATTAATATTAATTATTTCAGACGTAGAAGTAATGATGTTTACCATTTTCTTAATATCCTTTTAAAAGTATGTTGTTTGTATATTATACCATTAAAACGTGACGTTATTGCTAAAATGACTGACCTATGTAATATCTATTAAGTGTCTAGGAAATAAAAGCATTTTTATGTATTCGAGAAAAAGTGTTAAATATTTGAAAGTTAAACGTAATTAGATACTCCCTAGCAACAAAAATGCCATAAATGTATTCCCTAAAGTCCTTAAAGGAATACAGTAATAGTTGTGATGGCCAAGCGCGTCAAAATTGTTTAGTTACGCATTAATCAAAATGTTTCAACGAATAAGATAAAGTGCTTTAAACACACCTATAAAAGCATTCTTCGCAAAAAGACGTATTTCTGATGTGTTTTTTTTAATCTACTTTTATCATTTTAATAATAAATGTCTTGTTGATGGTATATTTAATCTCTTATTATGAGAACGTTTTTGTAATTATCATAAATATTGTACGAGTGTATGTTTACAGTGATATATTTCAATTATTAAGACGGAAAATGTCATAAAATGTCAAGATAATTGACCATTAGTATGACGAATTACGCCAACTATTTGTGTTTTAGTGATTATTATTGTAATTTCTGTGAATCAACATATTGAAAAGAGAACAATATAATCACGAAGAGATAACTATGAATAACATATATAATGATGATTTGTATAATTGGCTTATGGAAATAACGCGACAGAAATCATTTGTGTATAAAAAAAATTGACATAGTGCTAATAAAATCAGAAACTTAAACATTTGAATGCGCGATTATTCTTATTATATTTCAATGCAATTTAGCTTTGGCCTAATCTCTTATTTTACATACCGTTTAAAATTAAAAGTAATAGTTCTCTAGGACATATTTTGCGACAAACATTTTTCAGTTTGTATATTAATTTCGAAAATAATTTTTACAAAATACAATTCTAACCATTATATTGAAGTGAAGTAGTGACCATATGGCATTCATGACTGAAATCTTGCGAATCTACACGGATAATCTTCTTACATTTAAGCGAACCAATAACAAACAGTAGTTTTATTTCTTTTCTGTCGAATAACTAGTTGATGGTCATGTGTGTGTTTTCCAAGTCGTATTAACTACACACATATTAATCTGTAAAGCATGTTTTATGTTTCTTGAAAAACACTTCTGTCAGTGGATAATGGTTAAGTTCATAACCTGATAAATCAGTCTAATG
Organism: Ruditapes philippinarum; assembly: GCF_026571515.1. NCBI lineage: Eukaryota > Metazoa > Mollusca > Bivalvia > Venerida > Veneridae > Ruditapes > Ruditapes philippinarum. The sequence goes on along the minus strand of NW_026855174.1, from coordinate 111,814 downwards.
AATTTTCAAACCAGCAATTTCTATGACGTTAAGCAGTATTCGCTGTTTTAATCATAATATAAACTTAAATTTAGATTACATGGAAATATGTTTTAGATTACAAACGTTTTAAACAACTTACTTGTGGTTATATGCTGAGAAAGAGAAACTTGATCCGATAAAAGATTATATGCTTGAAAATCATACAATGAAAGTAAAGTTAGCAACTCCATGAGCTGGTGAAAAAAACCTTTCTTTTTATTCAAAGTGGCAATGTGCCCATCTAATTGTATGCAAATGTTATTCTATTCTTCCATAAACAATGTATAATAAAACACAATGAATAGGTCAACAAAATAATATGTATCAATCGTAAGCAAATACATGGCATAAGCATTGCTTGAAATACTGTATACTTTTATCATATTAAACACATAAGTTACTGTTAAATGTTTTGCACAATTTATTTTTTAATTTGTGTGAACAGAGACAGAAAGTAACTAAATGATGAATGCAGATATGTTCTGTTACCAGATTTTTGACTCCTATTTTTGCTGAATCTTATCATTTTTCTGAACATAATTAAATCTTAATAACCATTTAGTAACGATATGATTTATATATAATAAATTTTCAGAATCCTATAATTTATGTTTGCCGATTGTTTTCTCGTTTAGGGCACACGTATTAGACCATACGGCGCCTTTTACAGAATGGCCTGAAAGTTCTATGAAGACTGCCGTCTAAGCATATTTTGCGAATGTTAACATAATTGTACATATTTATAATTTTCATCACAATGCTTAAAAGATGTTTACTGCTTAACCCGGTGCTAAGGGACCATATACGGTATGAACAGGCTCAATCAAATTGAGCCCACCCCGTTTAATGTTTTGCCGTCTTGGGCGTTTATTAAAATATATGCAGTTATATAACTTCGGTATGTAGATAACAAAATTATTGTTAATATTTTTCAACAGAACATTTCTTAAAATAACTGTATCAGAGTAACATATTTATAATTTTCTAAAGTACTCGCTTGAAATCATTGCTACAAAGATAACACCTTGCTTAAATAGCAGAATAATATTTCTCCCGGATCATTTTTTTCTTATTCTCCTTGTGTTAAATAACAGAGACGGCATTTTATGTTAAAAGCACATTTTACCTCAGAATTTTTTTTTATTCTTTAGAAATGTCAAACATGTGTCAAAAGATATTGAATAATAGATATAACTCATGTTTAACAACAAAAGAATGTTGCGCTGAACGTGCAAAAAAGATAGCAAAATGTAGTTAATGTAGTATTTTGACTTCCATACAAAATACTTATTCATTATAACTATACCAACTGCCAACAGAGCAAAAGAGGGAAAATATAGTTCATTTTTATGGCAAATAGGTATTTTGTTGGACACGGTAACAAGTACCAAAATAAAAAGTTGTTGGGAAAAAAAATATAGAATTTCTGAGACATATTAAAAAATCAATTTAGAATCGACCATAAAGTTATGGAAGCAACATTATTTACTTTTTACAGACATGACAAAATTATAAGATAAAGCTTTGCTCCCTTTGAGGTTATAATTTCTTACTTTATTGTAAAAGCATTTTCGTGGATGCAAACTCATCAAAAGATATTCATGTATACAACATAAAATTTGTCATCACAGCATACTCCTATAATCAAATTATACCTAAATATTTATTATATGTATCAGACGTTTTTATGGCTTATATGGCATTTTATTGTATGCCTAAAAGTACTTTAAGTTGTAAATATATCTTATAAATTTCCATCTTCCTATGTCAATTCTAAGTTTCTGTACACAGGGGAAAATTCATGGTAGATGTGAATTCCTTATGTTTATAAGCAACGGCGGTTGCAAATTATTTTGAAATGAAAACACAGTTTAAGGGAACATTATGCGTCAATACTAAATGTTTACTCTTTCAAAAGGGCAAACACAAAATATTTAACATTATATTAATAGTTTTGAAGTATGTTAACAGCTTAGTTATCACACAGGTGCTGGCGTTAAATGCCATTAATGTAGCAAAAAGTGTTTCAAAGCAGTATTTTGACTTTCCTACAAAAAACTAAATAGATATAACTTTACTATTATTTTTAAACAGCAACAGAAGTAAAAGAGCGTTCAGGAAACTGGCCAGTGAGTGACGTTTTGAAAACTTAAATATGACACTAAGATGCAAAGCTTTTGAGAAAAAAAATTGAAGAGGGGGCATACTAAGCCTTTATTATATAATTAAAAACACCCATAATCTATTTTATATCTTGTACATAGCTATTTTTAAAGGTAAAAGGTGGTAGCCATAGTATAACTTTAATAGTTCTTTAAAATCATTTCTGCATATAAAAGCTGCATTGATGCAAAAGGCAAAAATAATTTAACAAATATCTTTGACACAAAAGATATGGTAAACAATTTGTGCACGTAAATCTAAAACCTTAACATTAAACTAAATTTTTATTCACAAACACCATAATTATGAAATATTATTAATCATCGTCAATGATTTGTAATTATTTGTAACGACATTGCCGCATTATGCATGTATAACGTAAGTGTAATTGTTTAATTTCATAATTATAATGACCCATATTCAACTTATGTTGGAAATCATTTAAACAACCTTTCTGACCAATGTCCAAGATTATAGTTAAGCTGAAAATGTTACCTCCAGAATGTTTACAAGGTTTTTCCACATTTGGTATGTGTGACTTAGTTTTTGAACCCAGATGACCTATATTCGAACTTGAACTAGAAATAATCAAAACACTTATCATTTGGGAACATGAAATATATGACCATTTACGTGTCACTCTTTTCATACAAATATAACTATCATAAAATGATTTGACTTTAAAGCATAACGTAAATATCCACACAATAAGGCTTAGACTAAAACAAACAGCTCAGCACACGATTATATTAAATCTCCTATAGTTTCAGGACACTAATCTTATACTGATGACTTGTTGTCTCAATTTAAGGGAAAATAAACACGTTCTCAATAAAAAAAGTGTTCAAATCTACCTTTTATTCATAGCAGTATAATGAGAAAAGGGGAACGTTTAGGTATTAGAATGTCAACATTTTGTCAATCGATATTTATTGATGTCTCTGTCATCTTAATAATTACTTTGTTAAATATTCTCTATCATAATAAGTGCTGCTAAATCCGCTTTTTTTGTGGTCGCCAATTTACATGCATTTTTTCATGTTATATAAGCAGGAGAATTTTAAGAAATTTTTAGTAAGTGAATTGTTAGGCTTTGCTAAACACTAGTTGATAATGAGATACTTTTGATCCCGTATTTTCTGAATGATAAAAATTAAGTTGTAACGTTAAACGTATGAAAATTCTTACCGACAATACAAATATAAAGAAATGAAAGGATCCTTATGGGTTGAGATTTAGGTGACCAAAGCTAATTCAAACAGAAGAAACAAAACAATGTTCTTTAATTGGGAAATAACGTCTTTTATGACCTTTGAGAATTTCATTTCCATGCATATAATATGCTTGTCTTTCTTTAATAAATTTATGATCACACAGATCAATTATATATATATATTAGTTTACTATTCACGTTACTTGATGTTTTCCCAATCCTTAACAAATTCTACAGGTGTTTAATAACTCGCAAATTTTGATAAAAAGTAACACTGAAAAACACTAAAATCTTTATCTTAAAAACTCGCTTTGGCGTATTGACCATGAAGTTTTGTCAGACACTATACTACATTACAAAGAGGAAACCCTTTATCTGTAGACAATTACTTGTCATAATTCACATTCATTTTGACGATTAACAGCGTCTCCCAGAAACGTTTACACTGAGAAAATTTTATGACATCATCATATAATCACAAATCAGACCTGTAAATACCTACTAGTAACTGACCAATAAATTTTGAAATTGTATGACAATTTAATCAATGTTCCAGACTCATTATTGTAACATATTAGGCAAGTTACCGTGATATTATTCTTTTTTTATAGATACAATTTAATAGATATACGATGGTTTGGCAATTTGACATTTTGCAATTCAGACATTTACATTTATCAGAGAATAATTATTCCAGGTTTTTTGCCATTTAGAAATATCAATGACACATTTTAAATCATTACATTTTCGTCAACAGATTATTAAAGTAAAACTCTTGCAATGAATTGTAGACACGGTAATATTATAAAAGAGAAAAACATAATGTTTTGTGATCAATAAAAAGCTTACAATAAATGTTATCATATTCTAATCATATTTATTGACAAAAGAAGAGCTCGTTCCCACATTTGTCTCTTCATAAAAGTAACTGTTACAATGATTTTCAAATCAACCTAAGGATAATAGAAAACAAATTCAATTCAAAATTCACGAAGGAATCAAATTAAGTTAATACATTTCGTTTTCTATAAAGAGAATCAGAAATAAGACTGACATCATCAGATTTGACTGCAAAAACATATTGCTTCCTGGAACAGATTTTATTGAAGAGGACTGCATTTTAAATTGGTTAGGTTCATCCGGAATGATCCTTTTTCAGCTTTAGTTTCGTCGTATGCACGGAAGTACTTCAATGTTTTCACTTTTATGCAACTGATTTAAAATGACAAAATTCACAGAATTCAATGCGACATGTAAACATAACAAGTTTAAACTGGATGCAATTTCCTGTACACTTTCTTGGAGGAAAAAACACAAATGTAATCAAGTGTCTGCCATCATTTCATACTATATTATGTTCAATTATGTTAATAGGCGGAGAAGAGACAATAAATGTTCAAACAAATTTACTTTGGTTAAAGATGAGAAAAGAGAACATTTTGCCACCATACTGTTAAATAGATTTATAATTGTACTATCCTGCTGTTGCGAATATTCACTCTAGGCTAGGTTTGGTTGCAAAGACGATTCCCCCCAAGTTTCAATAATTAGCTGAGACAAATGATATGCCTTTGCTAGAAGAAAGATTAGTATAAGTAGATTTGTAATTTGGAAGCAATTATAAGATATACTTTCTTCCCACTCTGAGCATCTGGGGAAGACATAATTACATAAATACGACTCTCATTATGATAAAAGGAGGGTTTGATTGGTTCAGTTGTAAAAAAGAAGTAAGGTATACGTGTTCATGAAAATATGTGATCATGCTGGAAGGTGAATGTCATCGTCAAAATGTCAAAACTTTAACCTCATGTTTAATATAGCAACAGAATACGCAGATAAATGGAAAAATACCGGACAATGCTTTTCCATACCGCCATCTTGGATGATTATATATATCAATGCAGGTTATAGATTTATCAAAAAAATGATAATAATTAAAAAAGCTACTGCGATAAGTTAATTTGCTAAAGGGGAGGTTAACATTTGACGTACATGAGATTGCCTATTCAAAGAAATACATAGCACATACAATATGTGTGAAATATAGGTAAGAACCAAACTGTAAACGACTATTTGCAATATTCATTAATGTGTTTTGATGTTTTTGATCGGAGGTTGACCTTTCATTGCACATATCTTTTGCCATCTGTCTACGAGACATAATATTTCCTGTTTACAAAACATCTAGTACAACACTAGATCTACATTTTTATTTTATAACTATCTCACAACTTGTGAGAACATTTAAAATGAGTTAAGGTTTAACTGGAGATATATTCAACGCAGGAATTGCACTAATGACTGTTTATCAAATGCAGGTTTGTTTTATAAATACATTATTTTGATTTATTTTATATCTCATATATTATCATAAACTTATTTAAACGTAAATGATCATTTGGCACATATGAAGTAGAAAGGCGTAAAATACTACCAATAAATAGGTGTGCGAATCATATTGTAGTGCCTGTTATCATTAATGAATTAATCAACGCTCTAAATGTAATGATGTTGTTAGAAACAGCAACGAATCCATAAGGTGAACATTTTCTGAAGGCTGTTTTGGTTTTTATTGGTTAAGTTAAAAAAACACACACACAAGCATTGTAAAAGAATATTAAGCACATCTGTTATTAAGTTTCATGAGTGTATGTAATTTGGAATATAAAAACATAAAATCTTCAGTTTCTTTTCCAGTTTTAGGAAAACTGAAACATCCGACATTTTACAATTACGTTGAGTTGAGAATTCATTATAGTGGCGATAAACAGTCAAATATTTTGTCTTTAATCAAATACAACATTTTAATTTTAAATCAAGTTAGTTGATCTCTGAAAACCTAGAATATGTTTTTTTTATATTTTATAGTTGTTAGCCTCAAAGGTGTTAAAGGCTTCCCGATATATGAACTTGGTCAACATAAACATAAGAAATGCGTTTGTCTTTTAGCTGACAATTTTAAGAATAATAACACGACAGTACAAATGGCATGATAGCAATGCATGAGGATCAATAACGAATACAGAAGATATTATGCGTTATAGAAAGTAATGAATTTCATTACAATTGAATGTTGTGTCTTTGCACATTCATCTTACATAAGAGTTTAGTATGAGGCAGTAAGAAGCGTTACAATCGTGACACCGCTGTTTTTTCTGGTAAACTACACACTAATAACGACAAAGCGAGTTAAAAGTGCTTGAATTTCAAAATATATCTTAACGTTTATATTAATATACTCGCTTTGGCGTATTGACCATGAAGTTTTGTCAGACACTTGCTACATTACATAGAGGAAACCCCTTATCTGTAGACAATTACTTGTCATAATTCACATTCATTTTGACGATTAACAGCGTCTCCAAGAAACGTTTACACTGAGAAAATTTTATGTAATTATCATATAATCACAAAGCAGACTTGTTAATACCTAACTGACCAATAAATTTTGAAATTGTATGACAATTTAATCAATCTTCCATACTCATTATTGTAACATATTAGGCAAGTTACCGTGATATTATTATTTTTTATAGAATACAATTCAATAGATATACGATGGTTTGGCATTTGACAATTGAGACATTTATATTTATCAGAGAATATTAATTCCATTCTTTTGCCATTTAGAAACATCAATGACACATTTTAAACCATTTAATTGTCGTCAATAGTTTTTAACATAAACATCTTGCCATGAATTGTAGACACAGTAATATTATAAAAAAATAAGAAAACAGAATGTTCGGTTATCAATAGAAAAGATTACAATAAATGTTAAGTTATTCGTACAAAAAAGAGCTCGCCCCATATTTGTCTCTTCATAAAAGTTAATGTTACAATGATTTGCAAATCAACCAAAGGATAATAGAAAACAAATTCAATTCAAAATTTATGAAGGAATAACATCAAGTTAATACATTTCGTTTTCTATAATTTAAAGATAACAAGAAACAAGGCTAACATCATCAGATTTGTCTGCAAAAACATATTGCATCCTGGAACAGATTTTATTTAAGAGGACTGCACTTTAAATTAGTTAGGTGCGTCCGGAATGATCCTTTTTCAGCTTTAGTTTCGTCTTATGCACGGAAGTTCTTCAATGTTTTCACTTTAATGCAACTGATTTAAAATGACAAAATTCACAGAATTCAATGCGACATGTAAAAATAACAAGTTTAAACTGGATGCAATTTCCTGTACACTTTTTTTTGGAGGAAAAAAAAACACAAATGTAATCAAGTGTCTGACTTCCGTCATTTCATACTATATTATGTTCAAGTTCCCTGCAAAATTATGTAAATAGGCGGGGAAGAGACAATGAATGTTCAAACAAATGTACTTTGGTTAAAGATGTAGTTATTTAACTACGTATAAATATTAGTAACATGGAAAAAAAGAGAAACTGTTGCCACCATACAGTTAAATAGATTTATAATTGTACTATCTTGCTGTTGCGAATATTCACTCTAGGCTAGGTTTGGTTGCAAAGACGATTTCCTCAAGTTTCAATAATTAGCTGAGACATGTGTCAAATGATATGCTTTTGCTAGAAGAAAGATTAGTATAAGTAGATTTGTAATTTGGAAGCAATTATAAGATATACTTTCTTCCCACTCTGAGCATCTGGGGAGGACATAATTACATAAATACCACTCTCATTATGATAAAAGGAGAGTTTTTATTGGTTCAGTTGTAATTAAGAAGTAAGGTATACATGTTTCTTGAAAATATGTGATCATGCTGGAAGGTGAATGTCATCATATATTTCCTGAAATAATTAAAACTTTAACCTCATGATTTAGTGTAGCAACATATTACGCAGATAAATGGAAAACTACCTGACAATGCTTTTCCATACCGCTATCTTGGATGATTGTATATATATATCACTGCAGGTTACAGTTTTATCATGTTTAAAAAAAACAAAAACAATTTCGATCGATATATATAGTCAAGAAAACAATAATAATTAAAAAAAAAACAATTGCGATAAATTAATTTGCTTAAAGGTGATGTTAACATCCGATAGATATGAGATTCTCTATTCAATGAAATACAGAACACATACAAAATGTGTGAAATATAGATATAGGTTAGAACCAATTGTAAACGACTATTTGCAATTTTTATAAGTTAATATGTGTCTTGATGTGTTTGTTGGAATGTTAACCTTTCAATACGCATCTGTCTACGAGACATAATATTTCCTGTACACAAAACATCCAGTTCAACACAAGAGTTAATGTTTTATTTAATAACTATCTAACAACTTGTGAGAATATTTAAAATGAGTTAAGGTTTAACTTTAGATATATTCAACGCAGGAATTATACTAATGACTGTTCATCAAATACATATTTGTTTTATAAATACTTCATTTTGATTTATTTTATATCTCAAATGTAATCATTAACTAATTTAAACGTAAATGTTCATTTGGCACATATGAAGTGAAAAGGCGTGAAATTCTACTAATAAATACGTGTGCGAAATTTGTAGTAGTGCCTGTAACCATTTATGCATTAATCAATGCTCTAAATGTAATGATGTTGTTAGAAACAGCAACGATTCCATGAGGTGAACATTTTCTGTAGGCTGTTTTGGTTTTTATTTGTTAAGTTAAAAAACACACAAAAACATTGTAAAAGAATATTAAGCACATCTTTTATTAAGTTTCATGAGTGTATGTAATTTGGAATATAAAGACATAAAATCTTCAGTTTCTTTTCCAGTCTTAGGAAAACTGAAACATCCGACATTTTACAATCACGTTGAGTTTAGAATTCATTATAGTGGCGAAAAACAGTCAAATATTTTGTCTTTAATCAAATACAACTTTTTAATTTTAAATCAAGTTAGTTGATCTCTGAAAACCTAGAACATGTTTTTTATATTTTATAGTTGTTAGCCCAAAGGTGTTAAAGGCTTCCCGATATTTAAACTTGGTCAACATAAACATAAGAAATGCGTTTGTCTTAGCTGACAATGTAAAGAATAATAACACGACAGTACAAATGGCATGTGATTATGATAGCAATGCATGAGGATCAATAACGAATACAGAAGATATCATGCGGTATAGGAAATAATGAATTTCATTTTATTTGAATGTTGTGTCTTTTCACATTCATCTTACATAAGAGTTTTCGCAAAGTCCATTGTAATATGCAATGTTCATTTCAATTGCATAATTATCGATGGACAAGAACAGAGAATAGAACGTTTTTACATACTAATTCATTGTTACTATTATGTAACAATGTGAAACAAGTCGGCACGTGTGCCTTAGGATCCATAGAGAATAATTTAGGTATATATGTACCATCTTGCTTAGAATATTTCCCAGGGCAAGTTAGGTAACGAGAAAAAGTCTCTCTGAGTTTCTAATATTAGTTGAGAAACATGCTAAATGATATACATTTGCCAGCAAAAACGGTAATTTACGAGCTATTAAAAGAAATAGTTGTAATTATTTTTATGTTAAATTAAACAATTGCCTTTATAAGAATGATATTAGCAACTGCGTCGTCGACGAAATGGCAGTAATCAGCTACCATAAAGAACGTTTCTGTTTATTACTCATTCGATGACGACTGGTATTGCCTTATGTATTGTAACAACTGGAGTTAAATATAAAAAACCATTTAAAACATTAATGATATATTAGGTATTCTTTTATGATATAATATATTAGCAATTATTAAGGCAACATTGATATATTATATATCAGTTATAAATTGCTTTTATGGCAATGTTTTTGTAAAATTTTAATTGTTTAAAACAGACAATTAATAATTTGTTATAAAGAAATTGTCACAACACCCAACGTGTGTGTAAGTATTGAATAAAATCACTGTTGACGATCTGCTAGACATGTGACGCAACCATTAAAATTGTGACAGGTTGAAAACTATTATGGAAACGAGTTAGTCACAATTTGCTTTGTATTAGGTACAACAGCATTTATTTATTGATGTCGTGTTAGAATCGAAACAATATATCCCAACCAGTGATTTTATCACTTAAACAACATCACTGTTTGTCGTCCGGATGTGCAGAATTATCTGTTCCTCTATATTTCTTATGTAATATTAGACAAATTATAAAAGGGATATTTGGTTATGGTCATATGTTGAGTAGTTGTCAATTAGAAAGACATTCAGACTAAAGACAAATATTCACAGGTGAGAGCACAGATACAAAATTCAATTATGAAATTACGGAAGTTAATATCAATTTTGAAGTATTTTAACGTGACAATTGTTTTAGAAAAGAATGTTTTGTATTTCTTTGCGGTGCGAAATAAAGAAACATTTTGATCTTGAAAATATTATATTTGTATGACATAAAATATTTGTAAATGCCAAATGTCAATCGAAACATAAATATTTTATTTCAAAACGACATATAGTTATTGTAAAGTTGATGTAAACGTTGACTACCCTAATTGTAATAAAGGACATTTTGCGCACCTTAAACATGCATTTATCGTCTCAGTTTCACAACCATTACCGGTAGCTATTACATATGGTAATTTCTGGCGGTTATAATTTTGGTTACAGTTATAAGATACTATACAATTGAAGCTGTATAGTCGTATGCTACAAAATTTCTAGCGGTGAACGAAGAAACAAGCCCATCTTAATACAAGTATTAATATTCATATAAAATATACCAGTTGAGCACTAATGGACCTAACATATCAATGATTTATATTAATTATTACAAAAGTAGAAAGAAGATGTTTACCGTTTTCTTAATATCCTTTCAAAAGTCTGTTGTTTGTATAATATACCATTTAAACGTGACGTTATTGCTAAAATGACTGACATATGTAAGTGTCTAGAAAATAAAAGCATTTTTATGTTTTTGAGAAAAAGTGTTAAAGATGTGAAAGTTAAACGTAATTAGATACTAACAACAAAATGCCATAAATGTATTCCCTAAAGTCCTAAAAGGAATACAGTAATAATTGTGATAGAATATCGTCAAAATTGTTTAGTCACGAACTAATCAAATGAATAATGTTTCAATGAATATAACATAGCGCTTTTAGCACGCCTATAAATGCATTCTTCGCAAAAAGACGTATTTCTGTATAATGAAAATATATACTAGTAATATAAATCAGCAAATGGCTGGAAACTGTGTCTTTTTTGTTATATTTACTTACATTATTTTTTTTAAAACAAAAAGGTCATGTAGGTACTTAATCTCTTGTTATGAGAACGTTTTTGTAATTATCATTAATATTTTACGAAAGTATGTTTACAATAAAATATTTCAATTATTAAGAGGGAAAATATCATAAAATGTCGAGCTAATTGATCATTAGTATGATGAATTACGCCAACTATTTGTGTTTCAGTGATTATTATTGTCTTTTCTGTGACATAAAAATATGAAATCTTGAAAAGATCACGGAGAGATAATTATGAATTATAACATATAATAAGTAGGTGGCTGAAATAACACGAGAACAATCGTTTGTTATTCACAAATTTTACATGAAGCTAATAAAATCAGAAGCTTTAACATTTGTGCGATTTTTTTTATATTATATTTCAATGCAATTTAGCCTGATCTCTAGATTTTATTTTTCATATTTTTAAAATGAAAAGCAATATTTCGTTAGGAAATATTTTGCGACAAACAGCTTTTAGTTTGTATATTAATTTCGAAAATAAATTTTACAAACTTTAAGTATAATTCTAACCAAAATATTGAAGTGAAACGGTGGCCTTATGGCATTCATGACTGAAATCTTGCGAATCTGCACGAATTATCTTCTTACATTTAAGCGAACCAATAACAAACAGTAGTTTTATTTCTTTTCTGTCGAATAACTTGTTGATGGCCATATGTGTGTTTTCCAATTGTATTAACTACACACATATTAATCTGTCAAGCATTTTTTATGTTTCTGGAAAAACACTTCTGTCAGTGGGTAAAGGTTAAGTACATAACCCGATAAATCAGTCTAATGAATTTTCAAACCAGCAGTTTCTATGAAGGTAAAGCAGTATTCGCTGTTTTAATCATAATATAAACTTAAAATTAGATTACATGGAAATATGTTTTAGATTACAGATTAATTGTGAAAATACGCTGAGAATACGGAACTTTATCCGATAATAGATTATGTTCTTGCAAATCATATAATAAAAGTAAAATAAGCAACTCCATGAGCAGGTGGAAAAATACTTCCTATTTATTCAAAGTGGTAATTTGCCCATCTAATTGTATGCAAATGTTATTCTACGCTTCCATAAACATAATGAATAATAACATATTACTAGGTCAACAAAATAATATGTATCAATCTTAAGCAAATACATAGCATAAGCATTGCTTTAAATACTGTATTTTTTAAATTAACACAAAAAATACTGTTAACTATTTTGCAGAAATTTTAATTTGTGTGAACGGAGACAGAAAGTAACTAAATGATGAATACAGATATGTTCCTTTACCAGATTTTTGACTCCTATTTTCGCTGAATCTTATCATTTTTCTGGAGATAATTAAATCTTAATAACCATTTAGTAACGATATGATTTATATATAATAAATTTTCAGAATCCTATAAGTTATGTTTGCCGATCGTTTTCCCGTTTAGGGTACACGTATTTAATGACATTGGACCATACATCGCTTTTTACAGAGTGGCATGGAAGTTCTATGAACACTGCCGTTTAAGGACATTTTGTAAAAGTTAACATAATTGTACATATTTAATATTTGCTTAAAAGATGTTTACTGCTTAAACCGGTGCTAATGTAGCATATACGGTATCCTGTATTATCTACAACTGTCCATGAGCAAGGCTCAATCATGTTGAGCCCACCTCGTTTTATGTTTTTGCCGTCTTGGGAGTTTATTAAAATATATGCAGTTATATATTTTCTGTCTGTAGTAAAAAATATTGTTAATATTTTTCAACAGAACATTTCTTAAAATAACTTCATGAGAATAATATGTTTTGTAATTTTCTAAAGAATGAAATGAGTATGCTTGCTTGAAATCATTGCTTCAAAGATAACACTATGCTTAAATAGCAGAATAATATTTCTCCCGGATCATTTTTTTTTAATTCTCTTTGTGTTAAATAACAGAGGCGGCATTTTATGATAAAGGCACATTTTGTCTCAGAAATCTTTATGTTGAATAATCGATTTGTGCATATTTTACAACAAAAGAATGTAGCGATGAACGTGCAAAAATGTGTCATAAAGATAGCAAAATGTAATCAAAGTAGGATTTTGACTTTCAGACAAAATACTAATTCATTATAACTATACCAGCTGCCAACAAAGCAAAAGAGGCAAAATAAAGTTCATTTTTGTGGATAATAAGTATTTTTTAACAAGATAACAAGATACCAAATTAAAAGTTGTTGGGAAATAAAAGGTATCTAATTTGTGAGACATATTTAAACATCATTTTAGAATCGACCATAAAGTTATGGAAGTAACATCATTTACCTGTTACAGACATGACAAAAATTATAAGATAAAGCTTTGTTCCCTTTGACGTTATAATTTCTTATTTTATTATATAGCATTTTCGTGGATGCAAACTCATCAAAAGATATTTATGTATACAACATAAAATTTGTCGTCACAGCATACTCCTATAATCAAATTATACCTGAATATTTATTATATGTATCAGACATTTTCATGGCTAATATTACATTTTACTGTATGCCTAAAAGTACTTTAAGTTGTAAATATATTTTATTAATTCCCATCTTCCTATGTCAATGCTAAGTTAAATGTACACAAGGGAAAATTCACGGTAGATGTGAATTCCTTATGTTTATAAGCAACGGCGGTTACAAATTACTTTGAAAGGAAAGACAGTTTAAGGGAGCATCAAATGTTTACTTCTTTCGAAAGGGCAAACACCAGGTTTTTTTTAACATTTTCATAATAGTTTCGGAGCATGTGAGAAGCTTATTTATAACACAGGTGTTGACGTTAAATTACATTCAAGTAGCAAAATGTATTAGTATAAAGCAGTATTTTGACTTCCATGCAAAAAAAACTAAATCAATAGAACATGACTATTTTTTAAACAGCAACAGAAGTAAAAGAGCGTTCAGGAAACTGGCCAGTGAGTAACGTTTTGGAAACTTAAATAGGACACTAAAATGCAAAGCTTTTGAGGAAAAAAATGAGGAGGGGGCATACTAAGCCTTTATTATATAAAAACACTTATTTTTATATTCTCTTATAGTTTCTCTTGCTAGATTTTATACCATATAAATGACTATTTTCTGGATAAAATAAACTAATTCCAAGTAAATAAACAGTTTTAAAGGTCTAGGAATGTTATCAAATATCAATGAAAGAAGACGCGTTCTTCTTATTAGGAGTCTTGCTCTTAGGCTAGGAATTCTTTATAATTTTAAAGTATTTACCATAATCTGTTTTATAACTTGTACATTGTTATTTCTAAAGGTAAAAGGTGGTAACCATAGTATTACTTCAATAATACTTTAAAATCACTTGCTGCATATAAAAGCTGCATAAAATAATTAAATAAATATCTTGTACAGTCACAATAAATATGGTATACAATTTTTGCACGTAAATATAAAACCATGACATTAAACTAAATTGATAATTAATAAACACCATTATTATGAATTATTATAATCACCGTCAATAATTTGTAACGACATTGCCGCAGAATCAATAGTATTGTACGTGTATAACGTTAGCGTAAGAGATAGATAGATAGATATTTATTCAGGTTAAAACACATATACATGTATACATAATACAAACACTTAAGCAATTTATATAAAACTGATGACACAATTGTAATAAAATATTTCGGAAGTTTGTCAAACATAAATATCACAGACGGCTCATTAAATAATAAAATATTATAACTAAAAACAAAATCTAAAACTCTTTCTTTCCTATGACTAGATATCAATTTACTAGTTTAATAAAATGTGAGGACGTAAGTGGAAACATGTATAGAGTTAGTGTGCAATAACCTCGGATTGCCCATGAAAGCCCGAAGGCTTATTTCCAATGGGGTCCTTGGATATATACTTACTATAATATACAATATAAAACACAAAAAAAATTGAAAAATACAAAACTTTGGAAACTGGAAGATGTCATTTACGTAAAATATCAAACTTTAGTATTTCCATTAACTTTGCTAAAAGGAAAACAATAAAAATGAGATCAATATCTAGTCATACTAGTGGATTTAATTATGATTTCCTAACCTAACTGTTCTAGTAAATGGGCCTTCACTGAGAAATCTCCTATCTTATTAATTTTTTTGATGCATGTTGGCAAGGAATTCCAATCATTAATTGCTTTTTGAAAAAAAGTTACATTATCTTTCCCATAACTTCTTGGGACCCTAAAATTGTACTGATTCGACCGAGTTGAATAAGGATGAATGTCTCTAACAGGTATAAAATTTTCTATCTTATATGAAGGGCACTGGTTATTAACAATTTTAAAAACATGATTAAGACGTAATTGCTTATTTCTGTTTTCTACATTTAGTAAAGACATATTAGCAAGAATAACATTATTGGCACTATCTCTAGGTCCTATACCGTGTATAAATCTAACAATTTTATTTTGACAAATTTGAAGCTTATTTTTAAAACACTTGTTCAGGCTCGGGTACCAAGAAGAACATGCATAATCAAGGTGACATTGTATTAGTGCTGAGCATAAATATTTTCTAGTCCTAAAATCTAAAACATTTGCTTGCCTATACAAAAACTTAAGACGTGAATTCACCTTTGTAAGAATACAATTAACAATAGATTCACCTGACAAAGAATCATCAATATTTAAACCTAGTTATTTAACAGATTTAGTGGATTCAATAGTATGTCCATTACAAACAATTTTAAACTCTTTAACTTGTTTCAGATTACGTTTGGAACCAAAAATAAGACATTCAGTCTTTCCTAGATGAAGTGACAATTTGTTATCTACAAGCCAAGATGAACAAGACTCTAGTGTTTGTCCAAGTTTTTGAGAAATAATACTAGGATTTTTGTGAGCAAAAAGAATTGCACTGTCATCGGCATACATAATAAGTTTACATTCTTGATCTATACTAATTCTCATGTCATTTTCATAGCACAAAAATAAAAGAGGACCCAGGATGCTGCCCTGGGGAACTCCACATGTAACAGGCATGTAATCTGATAAAATATTATCAACACAAACAGTTTGTTTTCTACCTTTAAGATAAGACATACACCAGTCAGTATTAGAGATACCCATCAATTTCAATTTTCCACATAAAATATCATGGTCAACAGTATCAAATGCTTTTTGTAGATCTAACATTATCATGCCTGTGTATAAACCTTTGGAATTATTGTTTCTGATATGATCTATAAGATGGATAAGACAAGTGTCAGTGGAATAGGAATTTCTAAAACCTGACTGTAATTCATACAATAAACCATTATCAACTTAAAACTTTTCAAGTTGAGAATACACTGATTTTTCTAAATTTTTTGATACAATGCTTAAAATGCTTACAGGTCTATAATTTCCTACTTCAAGATTACTGTTCTTTTTATATAAAGGTTTTACCCTAGCTACTTTCATGTCATCAGGGACATAATTTTCTGAAATTGACATATTTATGATAAAAGTAATTGGTGTTTTCAAAAATGAAGCTGCATCTTTTAAAAATCTAGCAGGAATTTCATCTAAACCAGTACTCTTTGATGAGTTTAAATTCTTAAGCTCTTTATATACAAATGTCTCAGACACATGTTTTAGTACATTTTATTATTCTTAGTATTTCTATCATTATAAAAATCTAACAAAGCTTGTGAGTCAATGTCAAACTTTTTGCTAGCACAAGGTAACTTATCCACTAGCTTAGAAGCAACAGTGGTAAAAAAGTCACAACGTTAGCGTAATTGTTTTATTTCATTATCATAATGACTCATATTCAACTTGTGTTGGAAATCATTAAAACAACCTGTCTGACCAATTTCCAGGATTATAGTTAGGCTAAAAATGTTACCTCTAGAATGTTTACAAGGTTTTTTTCCATATTTGGTCTGTGTGACTTAGTTTTTGACCCCAGATGGCCGATATTCGAACTTGAACTAAAAATCAGCAAAACAATCTTCATTTGGGAACAATATGAAATATTTGACAATTTTGACAAATCATAAAATTGACTTTATAGCGTAACGTAATTATACACACAATAAGGCTTAGACTACAACAAACAGCTCAGCGCACGATTATAATAAATTTTGTATAGTTTCAGGACACTAATCTTATACAGATGACTTGTTGTCTCAATTTGAGGGAACATAAACATGTTCTCAATAATCTCAATAAGGAAGTTTACAAATCTGCTTTTTATTAACATCAGTATAATGCAAATAGGGGAACATTTAGGTATAAGTATTTTAACATTTTGTCAATGTATCTTGTATCTGAATAATTATTTTGTTAAATAATCTTTATCAATATAAGTGCTGCTAAATGCGCATTTTTGTGGTCGCCTATTTACATGCATTTTTTCCATGATATATAAGCAGGATATTAATGAGGATTGTATTAAGTGAATTTTTAGGCATTGCTAAACACTAGTTGATAATGAGATACTTTTGTCCCAGTGTGTTCCGAATGATAAAGATTAAGCTTAAGTTGTAACGTACAACATATGAAAATTCTAACTGACAATAAAAATATTAAGAAATGAAAGTATCATTTAGGAGTATGGGTTGAAATTTAGGTGACCAAAGCTAATTCAAACAGAACAAACAAAACAAAACAAAATTCATTAAATGGGTGGGAAATAACGTCTTTTAGGAGCTTTGTGAATTTTATTTCCATGCATATGATATGCTTGTCTTTCTTAAATAATTTATGATCAGACAGATCAATATATTAACTTTACACTTGATGTTATTCCAATCCTTAACAAATTCTACAAGTGTGTGGGCTTTTATAACTTGCAAATATTAATATATAAAAGAACACTGAACACCACTAAAATCTTTATCTTAAAACTCGCTTTGGCGTATTGATAATCAAATTTTTGTCAGACACTTGCTACATTACATAGAGGAAACCCTTTATCTGTAGACAATTACTTGTCATAATTCACATTCATTTTGACGATTAACAGCGTCTCCCAGAAAAATTTACACTCAGAAAAATATTATGACATTATCATATAATCACAAATCAGACCTATTAAACCCTAACTGACCAATAAATTTTGAAATTGTATGACAAATTAATCAATGTTCCAGACTCATTATTGTAAAATATTAGGTAAGTTACCGTGATATTATTATTTTTTATAGATACAATTCAATAGATATACGATGGTTTGGCAATTTGACATTTTGCAATTCAGACATTTACATTTATCAGAGAATAATTATTCCAGGTTTTTTGCCATTTAGAAATATCAATGACACATTTTAAATCATTACATTTTCGTCAACAGATTATTAAAGTAAAACTCTTGCAATGAATTGTAGACACAGTAATATTATAAAAGAGAAAACATAATGTTTTGTTATCAATAAAAAGCTTACAATAAATGTTATCATATTCTAATCATATTTATTGACAAAAGAAGAGCTCGTTCCCACATTTGTCTCTTCATAAAAGTAACTGTTACAATGATTTTCAAATCAACCTAAGGATAATAGAAAACAAATTCAATTCAAAATTCACGAAGGAATCAAATCAAGTTAATACATTTCGTTTTCTATAAAGAGAATCAGAAATAAGACTGACATCATCAGATTTGACTGCAAAAACATATTGCTTCCTGGAACAGATTTTATTGAAGAGGACTGCATTTTAAATTGGTTAGGTTCATCCGGAATGATCCTTTTTCAGCTTTAGTTTCGTCGTATGCACGGAAGTACTTCAATGTTTTCACTTTTATGCAACTGATTTAAAATGACAAAATTCACAGAATTTAATGCGACATGTAAACATAACAAGTTTAAACTGGATGCAATTTCCTGTACACTTTCTTGGAGGAAAAAAAACACAAATGTAATCAAGTGTCTGCCGTCATTTCATACTATATTATGTTCAATTATGTTAATAGGCGGAGAAGAGACAATAAATGTTCAAACAAATTTACTTTAAATAAAGATGAAAAAAGAGAACATTTTGCCACCATACTGTTAAATAGATTTATAATTGTACTATCCTGCTGTTGCGAATATTCACTCTAGGCTAGGTTTGGTTGCAAAGACGATTCCCCCAAGTTTCAATAATTAGCTGAGACATGTGTCAAATGATATGCCTTTGCTAGAAGAAAGATTAGTATAAGAAGATTTGTAATTTGGAAGCAATTATAAGATATACTTTCTTCCCACTCTGAGCATCTGGGGAAGACATAATTACATAAATACGACTCTCATTATGATAAAAGGAGGGTTTGATTGGTTCAGTTGTAATTAAGAAGTAAGGTATACGTGTTCATGAAAATATGTGATCATGCTGGAAGGTGAATGTCATCGTCAAAATGTCAAAACTTTAACCTCATGTTTAATATAGCAACAGAATACGCAGATAAATGGAAAAATACCTGACAATGCTTTTCCATACCGCCATCTTGGATGATTATATATATATCAATGCAGGTTATAGATTTATCAAGAAAATGATAATAATTAAAAAAGCTACTGCGATAAGTTAATTTGCTAAAGGGGAGGTTAACATCCGACGTACATGAGATTGCCTATTCAAAGAAATACATGGCACATACAATATGTGTGAAATATAGGTAAGAACCAAACTGTAAACGACAATATTCATTAATTGTGTTTTGCTGTTTTTGATCGGAGGTTGACCTTTCATTGCACATATCTTTTGCCATCTGTCTACGAGACATAATATTTCCTGTTTACAAAACATCTAGTACAACACTAGATCTACATTTTTATTTTATAACTATCTCACAACTTGTGAGAACATTTAAAATGAGTTAAGGTTTAACTGGAGATATATTCAACGCAGGAATTGCACTAATGACTGTTTATCAAATGCAGGTTTGTTTTATAAATACATTATTTTGATTTATTTCATATCTCATATATTATCATAAACTAATTTAAACGTAAATGATCATTTGGCACATATGAAGTAGAAAGGCGTAAAATACTACCAATAAATAGGTGTGCGAATCATATTGTAGTGCCTGTTATCATTAATGAATTAATCAACGCTCTAAATGTAATGATGTTGTTAGAAACAGCAACGAATCCATAAGGTGAACATTTTCTGAAGGCTGTTTTGGTTTTTATTGGTTAAGTTAAAAAAACACACACACAAGCATTGTAATAGAATATTAAGCACATATGTTATAAATTTTCATGAGTGTATGTAATTTGGAATATAAAGACATAAAATCTTCAGTGTCTTTTTCAGTTTTAGGAAAACCGAAACATCCGCCATATTACAAGCACGTTGTGTTGATAATTCATTATAGTGCCGAAAAACAGTCAAATATTTTGTCTTTAATCAAATACAACTTTTAAATTTCAAATCAAGTCAGTTGATCTCTGAAAACCTAGTATATGTTTTTTATATTTATATTTGTTAGCAAAACTCAAAGATGTTAAAGGCCTCCCGATATATAAACTTGGTCAACATAAACATAAGAAATGTGTATGTCTCAGCTGACAATGTAAAGAATAATAACACGACAGTACCAATGGCATATGATTATGATAACAAAGCATGAGGATCAATGACGAACACAGAAAATATCATGCGGTATAGAAAATAATGAATTGCATTACAATTGAGTGTTCTATGCGTTCTCTAGGTCCATTGTTATATCCAACGTTCATTTCCATTGCATAATAATCGAAGGACAAGAACAGAGAATAGAACGTTCTTACATACTAATTCATTGTGACTAATATGTAACAAATTGAATGTGAAACAACTCGGCACGTGTGCCTTAGGATACAATGTGAATAATTTAGGTATTATATATGTACCATCTTGCTTATAATATTTCCTCAGGCAAGTAAGGTAACGAGGAAAAGTCTCTGGGTTTCTAAAATTATTTGGAAAACATGTTAAATGATATACATTTGCCAGCAAAAACGGTAATGATATGTAGTTTTACGAGCTATTAAAAGAAATAGTTGTAATTATTTTTATGGTACATTAAACAATTGCCTTTAGTCGACGGGCAGTAATCAGCCACCATCTAAGACGTTTCTTTTTATTACTAATTCCATGCTGACGTATATTGCCTTATCTATTTTAACAACTGGAGTTAAATATAAGAAACCATTTAAAACATTAACCATATATTAAATATTCATAAAGCAAGAATGATATGATATATTAGTTATCATTAAGGCAACATTGCTATATCATATATCAGTTCTACATTGCTTTTTACGTCAATGTGTTTGTAAAATTATAATTATTGAAAACAGAGAATTAATAATTTGTTATAAAGAAATTGTAACAACGCCCACATTTTCGCATTAAACATAGAAGGACCCAACGTGTGTGTAAATATTGAATAAAGTAAATGGTGCCGTTCTATTAGACATGTGACGTAACCATTAAAAATGTGACGCGCTGGAAACTAGTATGGAAACGAGTTAGTCACAATTTAGCTTTGTATCTGGTACAGCTGCATTTATTTGTTGATGTCTTGTTAGGATCAAAACAATTTATCCTAACCAGTGATTGTATCACTTAAACGAAATCACTGTTTCCGTTCGGATGCGCAGCATTATCTTTTACTTTTTATTTCTTATGTAATACATGTATCAGACAAATTATAAAACGGATATTCAATCATGGTCATTTGTTGAGTAGTTGTCAATTAGAAAGACTTTCAGACTAAAGACAAATATGTACACGTGAGTGCACAGAGACAAATTCTATCAGAAAATTACGGAAGTTAATATCATTTTTGAAGTACTTCTATTGTATTTAACATTTGGTTTTTAGATATTTTACCAGATATTAATTCCAATACGTTTGTTTGTCTTATTATAATGGCGTATTTTTACGTTCAGTGTTTTTACAGACAGATCAGATTTTCACTGACGTATACTTATATTCATAACGTTTAAGTCTTTAACGGAACTTCTTCATTTTTTCGTACTTTAAACGTTTCACGATTCCGATTGTTTTTGTTTGCTCAAATGTGTCGAGTGGTATACGTTAATAAACATGTAACTTTAAGGCATCATGTGAAATATATTGTTATTAATGTTTGGCCAAACTGTTCATATCATAATCATTATGCAGTAAACCATGTTATATATCAATTAGTTTAATGTTCCCGACAAGTTATTTCCTATTTTCAATACTTTTAGAATGGAAAGACTTAACAATGCCAATAGCGAAGTGTCCACTGACAAGATACCTTAAACAAGCTTGCAGTATATTCTAGGAATTAATTTGTAATGGCAGATAATATTTCATTGTCATTGAGATCGTTATGACCTTTACCATCATAATGATTGTAAATGCCATCTCAGCATTTTATCAAGTGCAATATTAAATTCTGGAAAAAGGTCAAAACCTTCTTGTATGATGAAAACCTCATGAACTCACGATTTCAACTTCAAGGTGTTGAAATCGTGAATTCCCGAAATAAATATTGTGAATTCACGGAGTTGAAGTCGCGAATGTATGAATTCATAATCTGGAATTCATGAAGTTGAAATCGTAAATTCATTAATTCTGTATTATATAATCGTGAATTCATGAAGTTGAAATTGTGAATCCGTGAAGATTAAACCGAGAAATCAAGAAGTTGAAATGCCATTTCCAGTCTTTCGTACATAAAAGATCAGTAACACTTCTTTCACTTGTAAATGATTCGATTTGAGCAAGAACAAAATCAAAACTTTCGGATTGACTTCCCAGCATGTTATTCTATCTCAGCGGCCGGATACGTCTGATATCTGAAATTATTTTCATACAATCCGATTATACAGGTACATTTTGATCACAAAACACCAGCAAATAATACGTCTCCAACATAGAAACTACTCTCTGTGAAATGATAGGAATGTTACAACATAACTTTATCGACTGATTAAATTATTTTTCAAGAAAGTATGAAAAAGTTAATTTTCAACAGGAATTTTATGTGATATATTGCATTATTAGAATTTGAAACGCAAACGCGCACAAGATATAGAAATATATTAGACAAGAATATTTTTAAATCTAGTTAATTTAGGCGTCTTCAGGATAGATCCAATACAATCCGGATTCAAAAGGACAAAAATGGCCTTGTCATGCAATGATTTATGTAAATTGTTCCTATATAGTTTCTGTCTAATATATATTCTTTATCTATTATCTACAGTATTAGACACCAAGAAATACTATTATATGTATAAGGTTAACAGATTTATGGATTATATGATTTATCGATGTCACATTTTTATTAAGTGCGTTGATTATCCTTCACAAAATCTTATGATTATGTATGTTTAACTTAAAAAAGCCATTAAGCCCATCATAATGTAAATGGTCATTCAACAGGTAAAAATAAAAAAAATAACTTGACATTATGCCATAATTCTGTACACTTTTATATCGTAGTAATAATGAAAAGATAACCATTAAAAATCCACTGTCAGAAATGTTTATAAATATCCTTCAGAATTTATCGCGGTAATGCTTAATTCTTAAAAAGAAAGGAGCAGCATTTTCATGTTTAAGGACGTTCCTATTTATCATAAAAAATATCAGGAAAAATCATTATCAATTTTTGGGCAATCACCATAATAATTGCCAACCTTTTGTTATATATTACTAAATTATTATAAATTCAATTTGACAGCGAGAAAATGACCATAATGTTACTTTTATTTTTATGAATGTACTGCAGATAAGTCGACTTTTACACCATTTCATCAAATGAAATCATTCCATTTACCAAGAATTCTATCGGCCTACAACTTTATTTACCTACAATTTGTGTTCGAGTTACAAGTATCCGATGTATGAACTGACGGAAAAGAGCCAGACAGTCGCTGATAAAAGAAAGCCATGTTATAATTAAAGATGCTTTCAAATTTACACACATGTCAAAATCTTAAAGCCACATTCTTTCTAATTTCATAAAGCATTTGTATTGATAACATGGTGCGCTGAGTAACATGTATTCAGGAACATGCGATTTTACAACGATTGCACGATACAAAAAACCACTTAAAGTGTGACCATGTTATTAAATCGAGCGTTTTTTCCTGAACGACGAGTTTTCAGACTGTGAAGTGAAATATCTATAATCTTCTTGTGGAAACCTTTTGTTATTAAATAATACAAATGTGCAACGCGACATATGTTGTTACCATTATTAACCTTAAGAAATAATTTAATATATGAAACGACATGCACTACAAAAAGTAAAGAATTATGGTTAAACCGTTCATGCAAAGCTTTAAAAATTTAAAGATATTAAATATTTTAAAACGGGGCACAAAGACTAAGGTTAAAGTTCATATTTAAGACGTTTCTAACAAAGCTTTTTTCCAGGATATTTATTTTAAGTGAATCGGTTAAGAATGGAAGATCTTCTATACTATAAATTATTATGATGATATAGTATCAAATGTGAAAACAAACCAATAAAGAATTACCTATGGATACTGTGAGAAGGTGCTAGATACATGATCCAGTATGATATATAGATATACATATAGATATATTGCAGATAATAAAATGTTCTAGAACAAATATAATTATTCAACACATATATATGCTCATAATAAATAATTTTCAGATCTTTTAGAGCGTTTTGTTTTGATTTTTTGTTTGTTTGTTTTGGGGTTTACGTCACATCGACACAGTATAGATCATATCGCGACGTTCCAGCTTTTACTGGTGGAGGATTTTGTTTTGAAATTCCATGAATATTTTATTAGATTATCCAAATGATACATTCTATTTTTTCATCACTTTTTAAAACACTTACGAACAATGTGTATTTTGTAGACCTTTCCAATTTACGGATTCTCTGATAATATAGACAATGAGCAATAAGAAGCTGTATCATCTTATTACAAATACCAGAGAAGGGCAGAGAGAGGGAGTTTGTGTGCTATTCTGTATGATTATTCTGTACGCTAAAAATCATTATAGAAAATACAAACTTGAACTAAAACTAATTATTCATACTTATTACTAATACGAAAATGTTTTGTCGACACCAAGAGATGAAACACTGTTTAAAGATATGAATATAAATATCTTGATATAATATCTTGAAGATATGCTTCAGTTAACTTTTTACCTCTTTTATCACTTTAAATGTGATATTGCGAAATAAAGAGATAATTAAATTAAGTCTAGTTCTCTTGTAAACATGAACAACTTACGAAGTTTTTGCTGTAGGACTTTTCCTTATTACTCTATATATCCTTTGTATAAGGATAATTGATTATGTGGGCGTCTTATACATTATGTGCTTTAAGCGGCATAAATTCTCACATAACTTTAGGTTATTAAAGTGCGAAACTGCAAATGGCAATTGATTAGAAACATTGCTGCATCGTTATAATTACTATTAATCATGATATATGAGGGGAAACACTGATTATTTCAGGAAGATATCAGTTTACAGCTGATTAGTGGTAACTTTGTTATTGTTTTTTTTTTCAAGCTTAGAATATGTGAAAAAAGATTAACAAAGATATCAACTATGAAGGGAAACATTACTGAATACACCCCATTACAAGATCCGTCAAGGAGCCAAGCAGGGCACCAAACATAAACAGGGAAGGGGGCGCCAGAGTGAAAACATAGCAGCATGTACATGTTTTATATGAATATGACATTATAAACAGCTATGATTAACAACTCAGCAAATGTATTTGATACCATAGCATACATTACGACACTTTTTAAACATCTGCAATTATGTATTATGTTATAAACGCTAAATCAATATTTGTCTTTTGCAATTCATAGATCACGCCAAATATAATATCCTCATTAATTCAATTAAAACAGCATTAAGTGTGTTCAATTCTTTATGTCTTGTTTATTGGAGCTTGTTTCCATGTTACATTAGATCAAACAGCTTTTCGTTGATTGATCTTTATTTGTTTCATTGGCTGCGTATGCTATAATAAGAACCGTAAATAATAAATAACGATAATAAACTGAGGCACTTAGAGTAACATAAATGTCTATTGACGAGAAAAAAAGTGCAATATTAGGTTCCAAATAGCAATTGACACAAGAGCTGTTGTAATGCAGCAAAAACTAAAAACAAATATAAGCTGTTTTATATGATTTATTAACGATAGGCCTTAATATGTTATGTCATGAAAGTAGATTAGTTCATAAATGCTTTATGTCATACAGAACAGCTTTAATATTCCAAGTCAGTAAACCTTTCTCACACGCAAAAAAACTTACAAAAAAACATATATTCCATCTGATGTCAAAATAGAGAAAATAAGAATCCCTAAAGAAAACCCAACACGTCAAAATTGAAAATATTGCAGGCTCGGTTTGATTGAACCTCTTCATGGACGGTACTGTCAAGTGCAAACTACCGTGTACGCCCTCTAACACCGGCTTAAGCAGAATTTAACATTTAAACATGAAATGTGCATACGACATATGTTGTTATCATGCAATTATTTATTTAAATCGACATGCACTGCAAAAAGGAAACCGTTCATGCAAAGCTTTAAAATTAAAAAAATATAACGCGTTTTAAAACGAGGACACACAATTGTAAAGGTGTATAAAGGCCAAATAAATTGAATGGATGAATGATTTATTGTTAAATATATTGTGTGCATTTAAACAATCTGTCTCACCTTATTGTTACAGAACATTGAAAACTGTGCGTGTTTGAGGAGCGTGTTTGATTATAATAAATCTTATAAAGATGGGGATTTTACAATAATGTGGACATCGTATGAATTAGACAGCATGATCTCTCAAACTAAGCTATGGTTACCGACGGATAAAATTGATTAAAGGTGAAAATATTGCTGCAAGAAACAAAGTAAATGACAACTAATCACGATATATATGGGTATGTTTTATAAAAAAAGTAGATAACTATATACAAAGAAAACGGGTCAATTTTGAATGAAATCTGACACGATTAAGGAAATCCACATTTGCTTCAAAACATCACGTTAAAAGATGTGACTATTTGGACAATATACCTACAAAGTCTTAATATATGATATCATAACTCCTACATATTTATATGAAACAGGTGAATTTATATATTGAACAGAAATATGTTTGATATGGTTAATTAACCTTAAACTGTACTGTCATTTGTAACACAAAATCTTCGATTCAACATTGAATCTAACACATTCACCTACCTTCTTAAAAAGATACATGAGGTTTCATTGAATAAAAATCAAATGAAAAGTCAGTCAAAGCGACGATTGTAACTTCATGGAGTCTATAAATTTATAATACTGTGTGTTTTAAGAAATCATTTTCGATTGGTATTTTACCGCGTTCCGATGCGCATCATTATATCACCCGGGCTACGCCCTCGTGATATAATTCCTCGCATCCGAACTTTAAACAGTGATTTTATTGAGCGATAAAATCAGTTTGGGATGTATTATTTCTTAAATAAAAACACTTTTAATTGTGTTTTGTTTTCAAATTCATCGTACGTAGACAAATAACACATAAATAATGGTCAGATATTTTCAGTAAAATCTGGTCATTGATAAAGAATTTTCTCTTTGAAATTTGATCTTAATTTAACATATAATGTTCTTTTACCATAATGTTCCATACTATCGAGGCAGTAAGAAGCGTTACAATCGTGACACCGCTGTTTTTCTGGTAAACTACACACTGTTAACGACAAAGCGAGTTAAAAGTGCTTGAATTTCAAAATATATCTTAACGTTTATATTAATATACTAGATGCAATTGTATTGTAATGAGAACGGTATTTGGATTAGATTTATGCAAAAAGATTAGAAAACTCTAACTTGTATAACTCATAATTGGAAATCGCGTAGGTTTCCATATGATAGTCAACATCTATATTGCAGATATATTCTCATTATTTCGCGTATATGTTATACATATAGTCGATCATGTTCGATAAACGAAAATTACATCAAAACGACGTTATATATAGAAACATTTGATTTGTAGAGAACCATGCTTTTCATTATTTCACATCTTATCATATAACACGTTTTATACGGTTATTTATCCAGGAAAAGGTTTTTCCATCAACCTTAGATAATTATATGTTTTTATGCCTTTCACATTTCTGCATTTAATTCAAATTATTTTACATGTTTGAGTTTACCTGGATATTGGGAAAATATTTGATCGAGAATAAAAACCGCAGAAATGCCGTTGTCTGAATATTTCTGTAAAGATGTTCTAGGCATGCGTATTTGACAATGAGTCAGGTGTAGGGTTTCAATACAGAATAGTATCTGAGTATTAATTATAGTTAATGCAGAAATGCCAGAGATAACTGCTGTGTTAATTAAGTAAGGATGGGAATGTTTTATTGGACGCATTTGCCATGTTTCATTGTTATCAACACGTAATAAGGATTGTTGTAAAAAGTTTAAGAAAATTAAATAATTTTCATATTTTGTTACACTTGTTAAAAACAATCTTCTCTTTGCCTTATAATAAGACTGTTAATCCCTATGCGTCTGATCTTGGTACGTTTTATTGTATGACAAATAAAAATGATTTAAAAGTCAGGTAAAATAAAAAAACTCCTGGATAAAGATTATTGAAGCAGAAAATGTTTATATTTAAATTTAATGTTTTCCTATGTTTTCTCAGATATTCAATAAATATTGTATTGAAGCTAAAGAAATAAGGTAGTGAAATGCAGGATTATTAACCTAAAGACACATTATTTAAAAGCTATGATTATGTTTACTTTGTAATTATATTTTTACAGTCATTTATATGACAAAGCTTGAATAATTCATAGACTATTTGATCTACAAAACGCATGTAATGAGTGGTCAGTGACATCGGAGGCACAAACGACAAAAATATGCTGTGGCGAATGTACGTCAATTGAAATTAGGAAACCGTTAGACAGCAGAATTAATAGGTCTGTTCTGCCTTAGGGAACGTTTTGTAGATACTCGTACAACAATTATTAATTCAGACAGCTCAGACAGACAGTTTTCTTGCACATTGAAAGTGTTTATATAAAGTGCTTTATACTTTTTATGTATCCGTTTAATAAGACATGTTTCCCTTAAAATCAATTGGTATATCAATATACTGCCTATTGAGATAATTAATTCCGACCTCACGTTTCAGTATTTTACTTAACACTTTGATAACGATAAATTACGAGCATCACCGACTACAACTTAACATTAAAATGATAATAATAATAAAAAAACTAATTGCATGCATTTAAATCCGCTTGGAAATGACTTTAGATATTAAGTTCCCACAAACAATTTTTATTGTTCTTTTTTTTCTGTATGTCTTGAGAAAATAAGTTCTCTTCACGTTTAAAAAAATTCATTTCGAAAATTAATTCCATAAGCCGTAGAAAAGCATAAAACATTGCATTGGATAGCATCGATACGTTTATAGCTAAAACAATGTTCTTTATTGTAAAGGTCCTGTTATGAAAGAATGATTGCAAAGATATACGATTCGTTTCTAGAAACGAACTAATGAATTGTGTTCATAAAAAAAATTTCAGTTTCTACAATTTTATTAGAAGTTGTAAAATTTCAAATAAAATACAAGCTTTGCTTGCAGAATAACGAGACAATCATCATATAAACCACTTCTCCATGTTTAATAGGTAGCATAAAATGTGAGAATAAATTCAAAATAAGTTCTGTCTTCGAAACCTTAAAGAACACGAACAAGTTAAGATGGTGTTTAATTTGTAAATTATGTTATATTTGGCAATAATGTAGACACGGAATTTCTTAACAATGCCATTAAATGTGCAGAGATTTGCACTGTTAAGTAAAAACTATAATAGCGACAAATGTAAATAAGTGCAATTTAAGTATATAATGTTGTTACCAAAACAAAAAAAAAGTAAAAATTAAAATATACATATATACATGGTATTTGTGCAATTAAACTGTTATACATGTATATTGCACTGCTTTTAGGCAATACATGGTTCTATTTTCATACGATTAACAGTTCAATTTCTTTAAAGATGTTATACTATTGGAATTCGATGTTTTATTTATTATTGCCATTCAAGAAACACATTGACGTTTTATTGCATTTTTTTATTTTCATCCGCGTCTAAGCTACTTCATTTAAGGTCAAGCTACATAATATAAATGCGTACGATATTAAGAATACAATTGATGTTATGTGCGTTGTTATACAAGTTTAAGATATAGCGGATATCTTGAATAACAAATACTATAATTAAGTTTAAATAAACATTTTGTAACGATGTATGAAATATATCGTCTTGATGTTAGCTCCGTATGCTATTATATTGTTTATGTTCCCTCTTTTGTTACTAAGATCTTGTTTATGTGCCTTCTTTTTGAAATTTAAGCAATAACAGCGTCTAATATTATTCATGAATAATACGATTATTCTAAGGATGAACTAATGGTGTAAAATATTCATTGTTAGGTCGTATGTGATGACGTATCTTAGCGCAATAAAATATGTTTTGTGAATAATTCAGATTTTTTAACAGATTTTCCCAGAAATGTCATAAATAATGTATAGCCTATTATACGATTTTTATCTATATTTACATTCTATTAATTTTAACGTGTCTAGACCATTTATGAATGAGATCATGTTGCTGCTGCTGTTTTTGTGTCCTCATAACAAAACTGCGAATATATATCGTAGCAAATTCTGTGGTTTATAAGATTTATCTATATCGTATAATTATATAAAACATAAAATAAAGGTAGTTTGAATAGATATGGAAATATTTCCAAACCATTTAAAACTATAAACTGCAAAATGAATTATTCAGCTCCTACATATTTCGTTATTAATATTAATATCTGCTTTAAATTTTGCCATTCATAAGTAATTGCTTAATACTTTAATTCAATAACTTCTTACAGTCAACTTAAAAATAATCATTACTGTACGTTCATCTTAAACAAGATATTTTCTTTTACAGAATAATGAGTTAAATTGTTTTTACACAATGTCAGAATACGAGCATCAACATATTATGTTTATTTTTAGTCTAAAACAAACTAGCACAGATATTTGTACGATTCCTAGCCTTTAACCTGATAAAAAACTACATGCAATTTATTTTGTTTTCATCAGGTATTATGGATTTCAATTTTCATTATTGTACGTAAAATGGTTTGGAATCTTCAATAAGTGCCACTTTGAGTCTTAAATTGATTCAAAACAGCTAATTTTAAAGTAATTAATTGAAGCTATACTCAATTTAAGAATTCTGAATGGTAAAAAGAAAAACAACAGACATTGAAAAAAAACATGTTTCGGCTAACACCTTAACACACAAATGACTAAAAAATACTGTTAAAAAGTAAAAAGCATGAACATAACAGTAAAAAGGGGAAACAGTATGAACAATACAGTTAAAGAGAAAGAGCAATAGAAGTCTTAAATCGTTTGAAATATCAGTCGTTTACAGTCAAATCGCCTTGGAATTGTGTGTTTGTCTGAAATAAGAAATCGTCTAATTTATTCTTTAGTACTTGATATAATCACAATAAAATGCTCAACATATCTAATACGAAAAATGATTGTAAGGCATGTTTGTCAATAGGGCTCCAACATTACATCGCTGCTCAAATTTGAAAGAAAAATGAACAAATTATGTTGGAACAACACACTTGTATTAAATGAACTCATTTTTATTAATTTTCTCATCTCTAACATTTTGTCCGATTCGTTCATTACACCAGGATATGACATTTCATCAATGATCTGATTTAATATAATTTAGTTTCCTTGTAAGGATATTAACAGAATATATAATCGGATTGTAACTTTTGTTCGGTATTGACATTATGGTCCCCTTGAGTCCGTCATAAATTCTTGAAGAACACTCACGGTTGTACTGTAACTGTCAAAAATCATTTTAGTCACATGTTTTCCGTTGGAGTAAGATTAACATTATCTAAATGTACATATGCAAATGTATCTCTTTACTTAGTGAATTCTTTTACAGTTGCAAGTGAGCAGACAAAAAGTTTGACAATAAAGTCGATTCTTATTTAACTTGAATAAAATGTTATTGTTATCCAAAAGAGGTATCCAATTAATCACTTGTGAACGTTATATAGTATAAAATGTCTTTGTTACATTTCGGACTTTTTATTGGTTGTTGGAAATGATTCCTTGAATTTCATGATGAAGTACATGATTCTGTCTATTTTTAACGTAAGTTGGGTCTTTCTATCTTACAGAAGAAACGTTTGATGTTTCCACAACTCTATGATGATTATGACTAATTATTATGGCAAAAAGTACCACTTAATAACCACACAATGTCCATGAAGATTATTGCAGGCAATTACACTTTAATTAATAATTATTGTAATGAATGAAACATCAGAGTTAAAACATTATCCTGCATTTGTTCCGATGGTTATATTCTTTTTTCGAGACTTGTCTCTGTTTGTCCGTTTGTCATGCAAACAAAACGTTTGTTTTATTGACTCTCTAGGTAGATTGATCTGTTAAAGTATTTGATGTTATATTGAGCCGAAAAAGAAACTGGATTCGCCAATTTATTTAAATTATTAACTAATAATTACTTTTTGTTGACAAATAAATCTCCAAAATAAAGTTTAACATGATAGCTTATTTATTAATTTTCAAACATAATTGAATCCGAAAACAAACGTTAAAGACAGGTATATTTGAGTCCCTGTTTAATGTTTAAGAGTTTTACATGAAAAGAATGAAAAATAGAAATATAGTCAAATGAAACTTAATTAGGAAACACATTTGATTCATTGCAGAATGTTTATGATTGTTTTGAAAGTGCATATTTATAATGTTATCAATTTATTTAGAAATGAATTTAAAAAATGGAGAAAGAAAATTAAGTTATAAAACCGATTTACGAATTATTTTCTATGTCAGTCGTCCAAATATGCAAAGTTAATGGGTAAATAATATCGAAAATTTAACGTTACTCCTTTTTTATAATTGAGGGAGTAGTTTTGCGACAATCAATACAGTGGAGTTCATTAGATCATTTTGATTAACGCTTTCTTCATTTACCACCTTATTTATGGCACTGTAATCCACGCTTCTTTCTTTGTTCGTTGTTCGTCTTCCATTTCCTTAAATGTCATGAAACATTAACAACATGCATTGTTATACTCAAATTTCTTTATAAATTTGCTTAAAGTAATTATATTTGTTTCAACACAAAAAGAGGGATTTCTGCAATCTCATTTCCGGCAATGCATTTACAATAATATCAAACTAAATGTCAAGGATTCCTATTTGTCATTATATTATAGTATGTTTTAATGTAATAATAAACTTGTAAATTGCTGAAAAATGTTTTCTGAAAAAATTTAGAATGGCATGTTATGTCTCATGAAGTGCCATTTCTTATTTTAAAATTATTATTGCAACTTATTCATGGATAAATAAAATTTGGTTGAATTGCAAATAGTTTATAAATTAGATTTACTTAACGAATATCCTTTTATAGTTAAGAATATAATTATAAATAAAATGTTGATTCCAAGATGTTTGGGAATACTACAATTCATTTTATAATATGAAAATGTCTGCAACTATAAAAAAGAGTGAGTATAGAGTAGAATTTCTTAACAAGAAATTTTTTGATATAATAAAACAAGTGTTATTATCAAGAGAAAAAGATAGGACGTTGTTGTTCCTACAGGTTGGTATTTTGGAATACTACAACTTATTTTATTATATGCAAATGTTTGCAAAATTATCCCGGAATATCAAACTCAGACAGTAAGAAGGAAGGTAACAATATAGACATACTGTTATTACTTTAAAACATCTATTCAATAAAATAGTGCATGTCGTCTTTTTGTCTAGGCTAGTAAAATCCCACGACATGCAATACTTGAAAATATTAGGTAAAAAGAAACATAAAGTATGTGTTTCTCTCAAATGGCTCACGTTCAAAGCATTGTCTGACAGCCATTTTTTTTAAGATGGATAGCGTAACTTTAGATCAGACAAAGATGCCTCAACATAAAATGCACTTATGTAACTTGCAATTCACGATGCAAATTTCACACAAAGTAAAGTCTGTACTAACAACATTTCCGTCAATTTCACAACTATCTCATAAACAAATCTGCAAACAACAATTGAGGCTTATGCGCCCGCGTTCGAGTCAAAGCACATTCTTTTCTCACCGTCTGCTGAAATAATTATAAGAGAAAGTGACTTTGAGGCTTTCAACATTTCAACATTTATTATTGTTCTTTTGATGTAATAATTTATAAACAAAAAGTAGTAAAAATATCAAAAGGAAACATATAGAAGGTTATAACCTTATCTAATGCGTTAGATATTGATTGTCATATAATTTATTTTTGTATATTTTATGAATATATTATAATTTTCTTGCATCAATAAAGCAATTCTAAATAATGATATTCTAAGTATATTATTTAAAACTAAGAAAAAGTAATAGCATTGAAATATTTGAAGTATCTATTATTTGTTTATATAAGTGCACGTGTCACTGTATTCCATGTGACATTTAAAATAAACAAGTAGGTTATCTTAGTCGGAGACATTAATTAAATCAAGGAGAAATAAAAGAAAATGTCGCTTTACAACATGACGTTTCACAATAAAATGTTGATTCATCATGCATACATTTTTAATACATGTTATTGGTCTGAAAGTATTTTAAGTATTTGCGTGACACTATTAATTGAAATTGGCTATAAAACAGAAAAAAAACACTGACCGAATAAAGACCGCCTAAAATGGCAAAGTTCAACATGTTGCATGTTGAGTTGAATTAAAATAAAAATAATATAAGCAACCGTTCACGTTCCCTTGCACGGGCTAGCACGGGATTGAGCAACATTTAAACATCAAATATGTGACATTTCGAATATAGAGGCATCCTTATGTATGTTTATTAAGAGATATAACCAAAAGATGGCATAAGTCTCCAATGAATCTGTATTTATAACCCTTTTATCAAAACCGACGATTTGGCAATAATCAAGATTTTTCTTCGTAATTTTCAAAATAAACGTAAATAATAATGTTTCACATACCATGCAAATAAAACCTATCACAAATTCTCGCGTACGAGTAAAATTGATTCCATACTAAAAATCATAATGAAATGCGATTATAACAATTACATTTAATTTATTTCATGTTTTATTTTACTCTGTTTATCATCTGGAGTAAACAGAGATGCCTTTAAATATGATGATGCAGCACAATTACTTAATAATGTTATATTGCCTATTTCATACGAACAAGTCAACTTTAAAATGACATTATGATGTCAAGGGCTGAATTGACTATATATTTAGTTTTTAAAATTGTTATTGACTAACGTTTGATACTAGAAAATGAAAAGGATAAAAAATAGATCTGCTTAAAAACTAAACCACTCTTTTTATAATTTGAACGCAACAAGTGGATTCCAATGGATAATGTTAGAAATGTCCTATTTAACGTTTATGCAAAGTTAATTATACATTCAATTGAAAGGAATTATGTCAAAATGTCAACTGCGTTTGACTTTCACCTTTTTACACCCTTGGCATAATGTCACTTTTAATGAACAAATATGCAACGATGATTGTATATTATATGAGTAATCATTATGTCAACAAATAATGACTTTTCTTGATTAAACTATCATAATCCAGGCTGATATGTTTTGTACTTACCAAATAGCATCAATGAACTACAATCAATGCCTCACGTTAACAATGATTTTGTATAAACAATCATTGTCAAATAGTTTAACCCCTGTAAACTGGCAAACTGAATGCTTCCGCATCCGATCATTTGAAATGTTGTATATTTAGCTTTTTTTCATTTTATTTCGTTTCAGAAAGAGCGAGAATAATTATTTATTTATTAACAGTTGCAATAATTGATTGAAATATCATATAAATATCATTCAGAATCTGCTGACATGATTATTTGAAGTATTTCAACATTTTATGAGAAGAATCTTTGACATTTGATGTTGAAAAGATAATTAAATTACTATTATTTTGTAAATCGTTCAAAAGTGAAATCAAACGGCAGAATGCACTTGTTTTAAATTGTCAAGAGAACTCATAGTGTAATATAATTAACATCTTTGCTTGGAATATGCATCAATAAATCACATGCAATATCGTGCCTTTGACTTTATTTATTTCAGTATAAATAATATTTTTACGCTAGATTAAAAATAACCAAAGCATTCGTGAACTCGGTATTATTTTATTCACATAAACCCTATAAGTAAAGTCTTTAAAATACTGGTACATTGATATTTGCGAACGTCACGACGACTAGCTAACTTCACATTTAATTCAACGTGATATATCTGGCCATTGCAAGAGTCATGCTTATCATACTACACAATTTAATCAAACGTTTCTATCTTTTCTTATATGTCACGTAAAGATGTGACATAAAGAAATATGAGTGTTATATTATCATCTTAATAAGCGATATATGCAATAGACAATGTTAATCCTTAGTCTGTATAAAATAATATTTGCTTTAAAACAACCTTAACTTAAGATATTATTATTATAATAAAGCATTTTAAAGACTGCAGAATATAATGATCAATAACATAGTATCAAAACTATGATCAAATTGTGGCAGGTTTTGATTTGGATGGCATCTGCAAATACATAAGTTTGAACACTGAACAACAAAACGCATTAAAACATGTCATATTTTGATCTATTACGTCGGGATTTAGATAAAAAAAATCGGTAAATAACGTATAAATCATGCTTGATATTTCAATCAAATATTATACGTGAACTTATAGGTGCAATCTGGCGATCTAGACAAACATATTATTGTGACCTTTTCTTCACAAAATCTACACTTTTCTGTTGTTATGTTTTTTTGGTGTTTTTCTGATACACATTGACAACGTCATTGTTAGTGCGCATGCGCAGCTTGTTTTAAATATACTTCAGCAGCAATTAATTATCTATCTTTATATAGATAAACTATCGTCTGATTTAATTCTTTATTTTTTTATATATACGCAATTACTGAATAATTTGATTATCATTATGTTGTTACATTTAATTTTCAAAACTTTCACTATGCATCTGGCGTTGATTGGCTTTATTTTTGCCATTTTTAAGTCAATACTAGCCGACCTTCCCGCAAGAATTTTGTAACCTGCTCAGTACAATAGTTCGAGAAATATGCTGGCTTAAATCTATTCCTTGAAACTTGTGTTTGTGCTTGATGCATAGGTTGAAGCTCGCCAGTACAAGATGATAGTTCATGTATGACAATGAATCTTTCTTTCTTTTCCAAAATGTCCAGTTAAACGCACCTTCTGTGAGCCTTAAAACATCCAGTCAATGGAAAAAAGGCACGAAGTAAGGTCAATTCAACATAAGGTCAAAGTATGATGTATAACGGCTTTTGGTAGCTATTATCTGTCGCTGCTGAAATACGAAAAATCACAGTATTTGAAAATTTATTGTCTGTCATCCTAATAACTAGAATAACTGGACAATCACAATTTTCATTCAATTTGGGTAAATCTTTCATCAATATTTGCACATGTATAGGTGACCGTGTAAAACTTCCCGAACCTGTAACGCAAGCTTCACGCATCATATGTTTTATACTATCACTCATACTATCATTTTGTGTCTTGATATCGACGGAAATCGTTGTTCTGATATTTTGAATTTTGCGAACCACCTCAAATTTAAATGTAAAGATTCGCAAAATTTTAGCCTCTCGGGAACATTTGATTTTAGAGCACTTTGTAACACAATAACATTGTACCAAATATCAGTTCAAAGTAACAAAATGATATTAGCCATGAATCAGGTACTGGTAATGTCAGTGTTTTGTTTCAAATATTAGTATTGTTTTAACAAATACACACGTCATGTAATCAAACCAGAATTTGTTATGAAGAAATAAGCACCGTACTTAAGTAATGGTAAAGTTTCTATTTTGATAAATGTGCTTAAATGGATCATAATTAAAAAAATAAAAACGGTTTTGTTTTTGTTTGTATTTTGTTTATGTACCGTAAATTTAACACAGTTGATAATTTTTAAACTACATCAGTAAGTCATGAAACCGTTTTAATTTTAAAAAATCAATA
This sequence comes from Ruditapes philippinarum, assembly GCF_026571515.1. Taxonomy (NCBI): domain Eukaryota; kingdom Metazoa; phylum Mollusca; class Bivalvia; order Venerida; family Veneridae; genus Ruditapes; species Ruditapes philippinarum. The sequence continues at coordinate 73,107 of NW_026855174.1, read as the reverse complement.
AATGACAATGGTTTTACATATAAACAAGCCTTTTTATACAGGTTTAATTAGCTATGGCTTTATATGCATTATGTTTCAATTCTAAGTATGATAACTATATCCAATTACATTTGTATATATTATCATCATATCCAAAATATAGTATAGGACCTTGAGTTGAAATAGGTCACCCAGATCGTCGTTATAATAACCTTAAAACTGACACCAACTTTGATCTTGTTATTATTAAAACTAAACCTAATCAGAAGAGAATCTTACACGACATTTATGATAACAAATGTGGAATGAATTCCCAGATCTTCATAAGAGGATATTTGTTGTATTGATTTAATACTTGGTGACAACTGTTATATTATTACTGCAATCACTTGATATGTTTTGTTTTAAGTATTTGTATATATAACTATAATTGTTATTATTTGTATTAAGTATGCTATAGACAAAAATGAATAAAACACATAAGTTCATTCTGTGTTACTTTCTTTTATCTAAACTTTTTATGATCATTAATTTGCTTAATTATTTTGCAGAAAAGCTGTATTGATCTCAATTTGAAAGACAAACTGATTTGATGTCAAAATATATCAAGGAATTAAATGTTAACAAAATAGTAGCATTTACAATTCAAAACAGTTTATTGTTTATTTGCGTACTATTTCAGCGTATGCCATTGAATATTGGAGAAAGAAAGACAGATAAACAGATAAACGTTTACTTATTAAATGAAAAATTCCATATATAGATAAGGCTTAGCTAAAGTGTTGTTTCCTGAAATATGGCAGGCAGATAGTCATTATTATTTCATAATTCAAAGTTCACCGTTTTCAAAATGTAAATGTTAACAATGAATGATTGTTAAAAGCACGAAAACAAAAAATATTTCAAACTTTAAACTTTTCGAGCTGATCATGCATTTACAGCATAACTGCAATGAATCTGTGTTGTTTTTATTTTAGATCCATCTTCATGTGTTTTTTATCAGTTCAAAATCGTAAATTCGATATTATGATTGCAAAATTCCTGTGACGATTGTAAATATTTTAAAATCGTAGGCAGTCAAATAATGTTGGATCACTATGGCTAAAGAACCGTTTAATACACTACCAGTAGACTTAGTGTTATCAAATAGTGAGTTTCAACCTTCTAGAAGCAAAACTTGTACTATCTGGCCGAAATCAAAGCGGGACAAACCCGAATTTTACATAATATAGAAAATAAGAATTCTAAATTATATTTATTTTTTCAACCTCTGTGGTCTTGATTTATCACCACTATTATCCCTCCTTTTTGTCATATTAGGTTATAAAATGATTTGAATGAAATATACAATACTGTTAATGATCTACACAGAAAAAAAGTAAATTATTTGCATGATTCACAGTAATTATGAAAATGAAGGGTTAATTTTTCGAGAATGTTTGAAAACCGCTGGTACAATTATGTCACAAGGATTTTGTAGGCCATCAATTTATTGGTTAAATTCAATTCACTCCCTAGAAAGAGAAATCAAAACAATTTTGAAATCTATAACAAACTTCAGTAATCCTTCCCTTCAAATACGCCTTGTATTCTAAAAAAACAAGTCGTTAATCGTTGCATTTATTTAGTGCTGCTATTCAGAAGCTATTTTCGAAGTGCTAAAAATGTCAAAGAAAATGTTTTTGATATTCATTTTGTAATTTGCGTTTGCGCCTTATTTAAAATATTTCATTTTGGAAAGATTGGATGGCAGTTAAAGTTTATTACGTAAATAATAAAATAGCGGCTCAAAATGTTATAATTTGATTGTAATTAAAAAAAATGCAAATGCGTTAAACACATTTAAAACACATTATTCTTAATGTACAGAAAGCTGTAAACACTTTTAAATGCTTTAACTATTAAGGAACATTTAATAGTAATATAGTAATTGCCCTGTGCCCAAAAAGGTGTTACTCGATTCAAGATTATTTAATTATCATTTTCAAATACAATTTATTTCTGATGCAATGCACTGTACAGAAAGTCTGGGTTCATCGTAGAAGAGGAAAACATGGACGATGATGATGACATGCCACTCGCACAAATGATAGAAATATGAGAGATGAAATTCCCCTTGCTTGTCTGCGGACAATAACAAACACAGACACTTCATTTAATGATATCCTTCCTGCAGAGGAAAATGAAACAATCACTGAGGCAAACAATGATTCTGATATTGTAGCGGATATATAAGGAACAAATAATGACGATGACTGTCAATCATCCGAAGACGAGATCTATTTAGATGATCTGCCTGTTGTGTCAAAAAATGAAGCTATTGATTGTTTGCACAAAATTCGATCATACTTCGAGCCTAATGCACATGTTGATGAAACAGTTTTTAAAAAGTATTGGATATTAGATTTAACTTGAAGAGTTGTAAACATTCCCAAACTAAAATTATCGAATTCTGCAAAGCAAAGTGATTATTTTTGTGCATGATATTCTATTGTTAATAAATAACAATATTGCATATATGGTACATTTAATATAATTATGTTATAGATATATTTTTATATAAAAATTATATTAAAAAGAAACAACATTGCAATTATTCCTTTTTTTCTTTATTGAAACAATATAAGGGAGACAACAATGACGAACCCAAGAGTTTTTTCTCTTAATCAAAGTGCTCTACAAAATGGAGGATAATGGTAAACAATTAGTTCGTTATATCTAAAACAGTTCGCTATAAAAACGTCTGCAATAAGGAACTAATTCGATATTTACGTCTACTTGCTGCTGCAATGCCTTTTTGAAATGCAAACATCGGTGTTTCTGAATGTTGTCGACCACGTGAAATTAATATGTGTATGGTACCATTTATATGGAAACGTTAAGATTGATAGCAGTACGAAGCAAAGATATCATGCGGCTAACGATGATCGGCACCCGTAGAATTTCGTTTCTTTTCAATTTCAATATTAGATAAAGTTTGCATTTCAAATATTTGTCCTTAGTGTATGGAAAATATTGATTGTTAAGATTATGACTATCAAACCACGATCAAATGAATAATTCTTAAGTGAGACATACGGGAGGCAGACAATGTTTTTTTTTTAATTTTAAATAACTGATCTTTATCTGAAACAACTATTTCAAAATCATAATACGAATGAAGGTAAACAAAGCTGTACTCTTATAAAGATGTGAACAATATTATACAAATGGGAATAGATTAGAACAAAATACGTTGCCGGATGTATTATGTCAAGACTTACAATAATAAGGTTTTGATAATGGGGAAGGAACCTCATTAATATAGAAAATGAAACACACATTTGTCTTTTAACAGCATCAGCCGTTCCTATTCTTTATTGTTTCTAATTTCGTCATTCTGAATGTAATTTGAATGAGAGTTAAAAGTGCATTTTCTTTTGTATTATGACCATTGCACAAGTTCATTAATTACATAATATTAAATTCAAGCATGTTAACTAGATTTATCTTAAACAATATCAGCATCGCTACATGAATTCCTTTCTTTCAAGAAGAATTGCATTCAATACAGTCATCTTTTATTATTTTGCTATCTTTGTAATCATACATGTTGACATGGGTAGTAATGATACATCTGCAGCACATTTTAGTGACTTTATTATATATTGTATGTCTGCTTCGTGTAATAAATGTCACTAAAACATATTCCTGATAGTAAAACATTGTAATGTCTTTGACGTATTAACCAACCAAGCCGTCAAATTCTATAAATACGTTGTCTGTAAATATTTTAAGCGAAAATAATTTTCAGACTGAAGTTCAGTTGACTTTCAAACTGTTTGTTTTTACATTTGTCTGACTGATTTTTATTTGTGTGGACACAATAAACATAAGTCCCGACTACTGAAATGGATGTTTTTCAATTTCCATTAGGCATAATATAAGATGGCGATCTTGAAGGATGGTTTTAGAAGTAATTTGACAAGTAGTTTTGTTTTAAGTAACAGGTTTAAACAGTTATTCAAACATTCGACCTATTTTTTGTGGAGACATTTTGGTTGGTAGGTATATTGAATCTATTTGTTGTGGCAAGGTTTCATTTTCAATAATTCATTGTATTAGGTATAAAAGTGATTTTAGTTGTATTAATTAATTAATTAATTAATTCATTCATTCATTCATTATTTGGCTCGACAAATAAGTACTTTATATTATGGTGTACGAATAAATAAACTATGCTTATTTCACGCAAATATCTTAATTAACCCGTTCACAATACGAAATGTATGAAATTCAATCTTCTTTTATTCCCACTTTATGTGTATCACCATCTTTACAGATTTATTCAACATATTTTGTCCCTGCATTTAGCTAGTCATACAATAATGTCCAAATCAGATTTTTTATAAAATACAAGAGAAACATTGCAGAATGAATTCAGAAAATTGGTCTCATAACACAATAAAATACATGGAAAATCATAAATATATTCTTATTCGATTTGTCTGCAGGATGCATTGCAATTTATTAACAAAATCAAAGTTAAAGAAAAAAAAAGATTTCTAAACATACTGTAAATTTGGGATGTAAAGTTCATTATGATAATAATATGTATCAATATATTGATTCAATAACAATAAAAAGTATGTCCACGACCATGATCACTTCTTACATGAAACTATATCCATAGTTCACTATTGAGAAATCTGACTAAGTTCAAATCTGTTTTTACAAGCAGTGTTACATTAATGGTATGATTTTAATAATATGGAATTGTATTTAAAAGGGAAACAAATAAAATCAGGCTATGGTTATAACACTAACGAATTTGAAAATCCGATTTATTAGTTGAATAATAAACTTATAGTTTGTCTGAAGTATAGAACTCGAATTAAGCATCTTATACCCATTACATATATACATTAAAATTATTTAAAACTCCAACTTCATCATCAAAAACTATTTTTAATTATTTGAATTTATATTATTTTTATTTGAAATACAATACAGTTATTCAAGGTAACGATACTATAAGACTGTAACAAATCTTGTTACTACCTAAAGATTTGAAACATGTTTACTTATCGAACTTCATGATTTGAAACGTTATTGTCAAAATTAGAGTTAACATAACTTTGTATTTACAGAAATAGCAGTTTGTAGGTACACATTACTAAATCATTTAAATGCAAGCAAGATTATTATCATTACAGACAATTAGTAAAAGTACATTAAGAAAATATGACATTAATTTCTAAAAGTTCATAAAAAGTTATAAAATTTCTATAAAATAATTGTCAGGAAAAATATAATTAGTGGCTTATGCTAGGATAATGATCACTTATTTCTTAGAATGAAGAAATAATTTTATTAGTTCGCCCTATATCGTCTCATTTATACATTTATACATTAAGTAGGTCAAGATTTAAAAAAAAATGATATGTCTTACCATTAACAGTAAATACTGTACTTAATACAAGTCTTACTTGTTTAAAGCATATAAGTATCTAATTTAACGGAAAAATTTAATTACCGAATACGACTACAAAGACATTACCTTTTAACAAGCATTAACAAAGAATTTACTGTCTTATATCATTCGTGAGAAGGCAACCCTTTCTGCTGTTTTAAACTTTTTTGTGTTTCGTCATTATGAGTAAATGCTATAACGCATGCAAAAATATCTTGTTTTGTTTTTTTTTGTTAACTTGAGACATCTACCGGACTACTAGTGATAAATAATAATGAAAAGATGCCGTTACAAATGTGATCTGACACTCTTAATTAGGGTATCTAGCGTGCACATTCACGAATTCGGAGTTCCCTCATAAAAATGCCCCAGTCACGTGTAGCTGCTTATCTAAGTAAAAATACATAGCACGGGCTGATTGGAATATGTCTTTGTGCGAAAATTAGTTGTCAATTATTGCATATTACCTCATTAAAATAATCACATTAGTAGATCTCTTGTTGTTAGTATTCAACATGTATAAGAAATTTGTAACTGTTTTGCATTTGACAAGCATTCATTACAGTTACGAACACATATACAGTGCACATTAATTCTATACAAATAAACTGTCTATAACAAAATTATAATGAAGTTTTGAATGTAAATGTGTTGCCTGAAACTATTTAATGTACACGTGTACGTGCAAGCGCTTAAATGAATATTTTAAGCTGGCAAAATAGCCAATGTACATATTGACAGTTTTTATATGAACTACGTAAATAACTCCGAGTATACCGAGTGAAAAAAAAACAAGTTGTTTCCCTTATCTTCGAGTAAAATTGATATCTCTAATGCTAAAACAATGCAAATTAAGCTGTTTTTAAACCGCTCGTTTAGGGCGATTTAATGTTCAATTTTCAAATTAATAACACCAATGGGAAGCTTGTGATTTTAGCCTCGCCTCAGTATATATTTCAAAACATTGTTTGACACTAAAGGTATTTAAATCTACGGTTAAACCTACCACAAGTCAGACAATTTTACATAGTTTTTAATACGTTTTACGCAGTGATATACGCAGACGATTATCTTTACTCGCAATAATTTTATTCTACGGTTAAGAATAGCCTGTCACCTGCTAGTTCGGAAACTGTCAATCCGTATATTCTAATTTTACTGTTTGCAAAATTGCAAACTGGTCGCTTATTATAAGAAAATTATCTAAAGAGTGTTTCTTTCAAGATTGATCTGAATTATAGCTCGTTTTCATCGGATCACCAAAGTTCGTCAAAATGCCACCTCAATTTTGTACTCTTGCGTCTCTTACTCTTGACCTGCATCAAAGAAAAGAAAATGTTGATAAAACATTAGACTATACTTCAGACAGACAAACTCAAATGACGCTATTTAAATCATGTAAATAATGACCTTATTAGATATGTGGAATGAAAACGTTGTTTATGCAAAGTGTTTCATCAGTTTATTTGTGTTTTGACCGCCCGTCTAAGATATGCAAGCTTTACTATACCATGGGTTTTATTCACAATTCCATCTTGTCTAGTTTTGCCCTTTATTTCTCGTTTACGACAAACGCATTTCACTGGGGATCATACAACGCTTTTCAAGAACGGATAAGCACGTTTTACATTAAAACAGAATTCAACAGTGGGCCACCAAAATTTTAATTTTGAATGATTAAGTATTTGCAGATGCGTTTATACAGCGGTCTTATGGAACCTTCAATGTGACACGTACGTGCCAATTCATGATATGAGACATATGGTTACAAAGTAAATGAATGCGTTAGCTCCTAGCGAGAAAACAATGGGCAAAACAAAATTAAACGAATTTTGAACGCAGCTTTTTGCCCGCCCGTTAAGTTCAATATGACGATCAACTCGAATTTAAATCCCGGAGGTAGCTGGTTTTTATTTATCTGGCAAAAACGACATTTCTCTATACAACTGATCTCGTACATTGGGTCAAGTAGTTATTTGTTTCTTACCGCTGACTCAGAAATTATGTAGAATAAGAAGTGGGTCACTTGCAAAGAATTCATTTACTTCTGGTTAGTTAAAAAAAGAAAAAGAAAAGAAAAAGAACGTTAAAGTAAAATTATATCTGAGATACGACAAACAGTTATTGTAATTGATTTATGTAAACTGTTAATTATATTCTACTGGAATGTTCAAACAGTTTCTACAGAACAAAATATTAGCTATCATGCGCTGAAATTTTACACATTGTCGGACAACTTAACGGTTTAAGTAACGTCTTATAATAAAACTTTTGAAGTAAGGTCTCATTTTTGAACATTTTTTTCAATACACATCTTTAGAAATAAATCTAATTACAGCGCCGACTTTCTTGATAATCAGTATTATATTTTTTCTCTAAATATGATATCTTAATTAATGACATCATGCTTTCTTGGTGTCTAGTTAATCAAAGGAGTGTTTCTGTCTATTATTATCTAGCGTAAACGTGCTTTGATCTAGAGCTATTAAACACTTATTATAAATTCTAAGTAACTAATCTTGTACATAATGATATCGCGACCAAACGTTCACCATTAGGGAATAATTGAATTGAAAAAAGTCGGCCACACATCAGGACATACGTGATACTTAACAGAACAGAAGCAAGACAAAATAAACCAATAGAAACGAATGACTACATTATTGACATCGTTGTGACTCCGTCTATTATCACCGCTTAGTCAATCAGACAGGGAAATCATATTGTCTCCTCAGATGGAATATCATTCATTATGATTGCCAAATATTTGTTTTTATTATTGCACATTCAAAATGCAAGAAACACAAAGTACACAATTAAAATGCTACAAAAATTGATGAGGACAACAGCAGTGTATTACAAACATTGTATTATATAGGTTTTTATAAATATTTCTAATATTCTGAGTAGTTTATAAAACTTTTCAATAAACAAAATAAAATACATTGTAGCTATATTAATAATCTAAACAGAAGTTAAATTTTTTTTTCATGTTAAGTTAAGTAGATTTCAGTCAATTTAATAGATTTGTACTTAAATATTTTTTCCAAGCTATTTGTAAAATTTTAGTTAAACGTCAAATTGCTGGAGGTATCATTTTAAGTAATGTAAAATCTATGCGACTGACTTGGAAGCAATAAGCTAGAACAATTCTAGGATCTAACTGTAAAAGTGAAAAAACCAAAATTTCAAGACGTTATTTGAAGATATTCAATATTGTTGCAAGCATGCGTGTGAAAAAACTTAAATATAAGAATTGATCAAATTTGTTTTTATCTGAGTTTATGAGTTTGTTATCTTAAAGCACTCATTTTACATAATTATGTTATTAGTATAAAGTCAGACAGTACAATGAAAGTCAATGCGAATACAATGTGATTTAAGAGTTCGTTTGCAGATTGTAGGTTTAATGAAAGGAATAATAAGGGTTATTGTAAAGCGATTTTTACACATAATAAGATATCATGTACAGATTACAATATCTCAATTTGAGACAAAAACATTGAATCTAAATTACAAAAATAGTAAAAAAGAGAATGGCATGCAACAAAGTAGAATAGTTATCATTTGATAAAGGCAATATATATATATATATGTACATTTATATGACGTATATCATATAACGATATACAGTTTAATGCGTAAATATATGATAGTTTCATCATTATTGTTTTGAATAATTTTCAACTAAATTTTATGAAAATAAATCGTTTTGAAATATCGACGTACGCCTTAACTGTTAAAATAGTCTTTGAGCGTATTTTAACGTCATTATTTTTAATGTTTTTAAACCCTTTCCCAATCCCGACATGAACAAAATAAAAATTTAAGGGTGAAAAAAGAACTTTTTTAAAAATTCAAAGGTCAATTAAAATCAAATATAATTTTTCAGTACTCGTTTCTAGGAGTATAAATGGTCTCATGTCAAGGCGAAATACAAGAAAAAAGAATAATGCAACTTTGGGAGACTGAGTCTCCGAAACTGACGTAAAAAACTTTAATTAATGTTAGCAAAACCAAATATTTTGAAATTTAAACATCATTTTTATTTTTGAAAAGGCGCACAGTTATAGCACAAATAAGACAAATTTAAATTTTCATTAGGGGTTTAACAACACGTTAAAAATATAAGTACATATTACGTTTTGAATTTAATCAAAGCAAAAGAACAACTACCAAAGAAATAACATAATTTATATAATTTACATAATATAATAAATACTGTAATTGTTTCCAATGCATATATGGGTAGTAATGGCAATCTTAAAATAATTGCGGCGGTAATTCAGTCAGTCAAGATAGGATTTTATTTTCTTTGCATACTCATATCAAGACCCTTCAATTTGTACTTTAGGTTTCAAAAGAATGAAATGTCATTTCATCCGAATTATGGTACATGTACAATAATTTAATCAAATCATATTTTTATCTCAGAGAAAATACATATCATTTGCATTAAATTCCTATGATGAAAACACCCTGTTTTAGGACACTTATGTCAAGCCAGGAGACGTGGAAGTTTGCATAATTTAGCAAATAAAACAAATTATATGTCAAAATAAAGGCTGAAACATTTTTTTCACATTTTGAAAAAAAACGTATTGAAAATATATAACACATGTTAAATAGTTCTTCAGACAAATAACATTGAATACATTTGATATTCTAAACGTCTCGATTGTTTCGATATGACCATATACAAAACATACTATGTATACCTTGTCATAAAAGAATAAAATAGTCTAAATTGTCCTACTTTATAATTTGTTTAAAAAGAGTTTATGCAAAAGTCGTATCTAATCAAGTGACATTGTCTAGTCTTAGCTGGTTTTACAATGTTATTTTTTCAGAATCAGATTATGATTCATCAAATTTGCCAAATCAGTTTGAAAGATAAATTAACCCATATTTAGGAGTCAGTTCAAGGATAATATATAAGACGACAAAATGTCTCGATAAGCAAGCTGTAAATAAATCTCATTCCTACTTTACTATATTTTGTATTTTGTAATTACAGACATCTTCAGATAATAAAAAATATTCTGGCGTAGTCTTTTATCAGAATTAGGCTACAGTATGACTAAGATGAAAATAAGTGTACTTTTATATTCTAGGTTAATAAAATTGGATAACTTATCATATGAATAGCCAACATCTAAAAACGTAGTTGTAAAACTTAATTATTTTTGATTTCCATACGTGATGTACTTTAAATGGCACTGAATAGAAAATCAGCTTAACGATAATACAATTGGTAATTGAATCAGTTGTTACATTTGGTATGTCTTTCCTTGGACACTTAAAGGAAAACTATTTATTTTATGCTTTTCAGTGGATTACTGATTTATCCGTGAAAATTATATTTGATAATTTCACAGTGAAAATTATCAAAATATAATTTCACTTTTTTCAATGACGAAACTACTTTTTTAAGATTTTCCCCATGTGGTACCTCAATTTTATTTTTACTGACAATTCTGACAATATCAGGCTGTTAAAAAAATAGCAAAGCTGAAATAGATAAATAACATAAATGTCAAAAGTATTAAAAGAGAGAAAACTTACTTCTATTCCTTCAAATTCCAATCACAAAATTTCGTCTCTAAATTTTTTTTGTTTCGTTTTTACAGTCTGAAAAATACATTCCTTCCCCATGCAAAACTGCTCTTGATGACATTTGGGCATATTAAAGTATCCTACGAGCAATAACTGCCGTATGCTTTTATGAAAAATTGAAAAGCATTGACAGCTATCACTCGTAAAATAAGTAAATCAACCCAGCGTTCCTTACAATGCCTTAGCAAGCTTCCAAGTTTTCCATTTTCCTAGCTCCTTTTCTGAATGTTTTCACTTCTGTCAACACTTATTTTTTGTCTGTTACAATCCTCAAATAAGTTTTCTTTCTTTTAAAAAGGTGTATGACTAACAAATCCAAATTATATCCTTCTGTATCTTACACAATTATTTTCCTCCCATGAAATACACGACTTTAAAAAATGGCTGCCGTTTACATTTTACAAAGCCAGGTCTAATATAAATTCGCAGTAAGTAACAGAAATATGGATGGATGGTTGGACTTTTTCTCCTACAAGAATTGTTTGTTTTTATTATTAAAACAAGCGATCATTCATATTTTTTAATAAGATGAATAAATATCACATTCATTTAACCTTCATTGGCGGACTTATTTTTCAGCTCAAGACTTCTTGTTTTTAATGAGAAATTCCCTCTAAATGGGGCTCTCAACAGGGGAAACAGATTTTAATATCAACGTTAAAATTATGGAAATTTCGTTTTAACTTGTTTTAAAGCATAAAATAAAAAGAAAATTTGTCTGTTTGTTGTGTAAGATGTAATTTTATTTCATCTCGTGAACTTTAAAAACAGTATTCTCACTCGTGGCTACGCCACTCGTGAGAATACTGTTTTTAAAGCCCACTCGATGAAATAAAATTTCATCTTACACACAAACAAACAAATATCCTCTATTTATTCATGATTAAAATCGTTAATAGAAAAGATATTTGATGGACTGTATCCGGGAATCTGCAAGCTTTGAAGACCCATAAAATTGCGTGAAATAATTCTTTTAATCTATTAGAATGAGCAGTCGATTAATTTGGTTAACCGTACATGAAAACGTCTGAAAATGGCACAACCGTTTTATCACAGTGTTTTTTTTTTACAAAGCCAATCTCGAATTGTGGTATACTTAAAAAATTGTCAGTTTATCACCGTTTAGAAGAACATTGTACCAGAACCTCCTCACCAATGTAAATAAAAATCTTTCAACATGTGTTTTAAAGTATGAGAAGTTCTCTCACATAACCGAATTTGAAGAAGTTTTCCAGATATCTTAATATGTATAAATACATTCAGTCAATTTTATTTGGGTCCAGGCAAAAGCTTAGGTCACAATCTAACCTGCATATAACCTGTTCTGGTACATCCATCGAATCAACTTCATCTATCAAGTATCTTGGGATTACTATAGACCAAAATCTGTCATTTTGCGCCATGGCTGAGTCTGTTCTTAAGAAGGCCAACTCTCGGTTAAAATTTCTTTACCGCAAGAAAGAGTTTCTTACTCAGCATACCAAGAAACTTCTGGTTATGTCTCTTATTCAGTGTCACTATGATTACGCATGCTCTGTTTGGTATAATAGCTTGACACAGTCTTTAAAAAATAAGTTACAAACTTGTCAAAACAAAATAATGAGATTTGTACTTGACTTGGACTCCAGAGCCCACATTGACCCATCCCACTTTAAGTCCCTTAATTGGTTACCGGTCCACAAAAGAGTTGAACAGATAATGTTGTGTCATGTTTTTAAGATAAAAAATGGCGTATCTCCGGATTACATGTCTGAACACTTTATTTCACAAGATTCCATTCATAATTATAGTACAAGACTTAGTCAAAAGGGTGGATATTGTCTACCTAAGGTCAAAGGCCAGGGTACTAAATCCTTTGCTTTCTCTGGTATTAAATTATGGAATAATTTACCTGTAAAGTTAACGGAGATCAACAGGTTACAAAGTTTTAAGGTTGCCATCAAAAGTCATCTTATGAACAGTATTTAAAAAAAAATTTTAAACATGTTTTTACATATTTCGGCTCAGGATTTTAAATTGTCTGCTATTTATCTTATTACAATTTTAGTAATGTGTCTTAAATCCTAGCTGTAAACAGGAGTATTATTAACTCAAGATTTGACTGTGATATACATTTTTATGATTTATTAGTATTTTTAAACATGATTATATTTAGGTTTGCATCTCTATGTTATGCCGCCAATACAAAGGAGCACAATGGAAATAAAAGCTTTTTTGCCTTTTTTGTGTTATCCTTGGTTTTTGTGAGCATGTCATAGTTTTACTCGTATGTGATATAGTATTTAATAATGCTCATTATTTTATCCTATGTTATGTTGTCAACTATGTATATGCTTCCTTTGCCGAAATAAATCTATCTATCTATCTATCTATCTATTGACGAAGAACAAAAGTTTGATGTTAGTTGGTTAGCATATAAATTCAGTATTGACGAAAAACAAGAATTATCTATTCTATACGTTAAATAAATGTAAGTAATAAGATTTAAATTGTGTCAAAGAGAAAGAACACCTACCATAGAAAAAACATAATTTTAAACAAAAGTATAAATATCAAATAAGATTTGGAGTACAGTAATAGTCCCCTAATTATAACAGTCACATTATTGCTAAATAATTTTATGTCAGCTCGTTCAAGTCTGATAAGCAAACCAAACGTTAACATTGATGCTGTTAAGTATTTAGATTGGAGGACATTGTAGTTGTCACACCTAATTAATTTCTGTTAGAATACTGTTATAGTTTTCAATGCATATGTAGATAGTTATGACAATTTTAAAATAATTGCGTCATACTTATATAAAGAGCCTTCAATATGTACTTTAGGTTTCAAAAGAATGAAATGTCATATCATTCGAATTATGGTACAATAATTTAATCAAATCATATTTTATCTCAGAGAAAATCCATATCATTTGCATTAAATTCCTATGATGAAAACACCCTGTTTTAGGACACTTATGGCAACCCAGGTGATGTGGTAGTTTGCATAATTAAGCAAATAAATCAAATTATATGTCAAAATTAAGGCTGAAGCATTAAAAAAAACATATTGAAAATATATTATAATAACAAATGTTGAATAGTTCTTCAGACAAATAACCTTGAATATATTTAATAGTCTAAAACGTCTCTATTGTTTCCGATATGATCATATAAAAACAATACTATATGTACATTGTCATAAAGAATAAAATAGTCTAACTTGTCCCATTTCATCATTTCGGTAGAAAGAATGCAGCCAAAAGTGGTATCTAATCGTATGACATTGTCTAGTCTTAGACGGTTTTACAATTTTACTTTTTCAGAATCAGATTATGATTCATCAAATTTGCCAAATCAGTTTGAAAGATAAATTAACCCATATTTAGGAGTCAGTTCAAGGATAATATATAAGACGACAAAATGTCTCGATAAGCAAGCTGTAAATAAATCTCATTCCTACTTTACTATATTTTGTATTTTGTAATAACAGACATCTTCAGATAATAAAAAATATTCTGGCGTAGTCTTTTATCAGAATTAGGCTACAGTATGACTAAGATGAAAATAAGTGTACTTTTATATTCTAGGTTAATAAAATTGGATAACTTATCATATGAATAGCCAGCATGTAAATAGTTGTTGTAAAATTTAATTATTTTTGTCTACCATACGCGATGTACTTTCAATGGCACTGAATAAAAATTCAGCTTAGCGATAATACAATTGTTATTTGAAGCAGTCGTTACATTTGGTATGTCTTTCTTTGGACAATTAAAGGAAAACTATTTATTCATGATTAAAATCGTTAATAGAAAAAATATTTGATGAACTGTATCCGGGAATCTACAAGCTTTGAAGTATCTGTCTGTATACCCATAAAATTGGGTGAAATAATTCTTTGAATTTGTTAGAATGACCAGTCGATTATTTTGGTTAACCATACATGAAAACGTCTTAAAATGGCACAACAGTTTTAGCATTGTTTTTTTTTACAAAGCACAGACGACAAAACAATCTCGAACTGGGGTAAACTTTAAAAATTGTCAGTTTATCACCATTTAAAAGAACATTGTACCAGAACCTTCCTTCCTTATGTAAATAAAAATCTTGCAACATGTGTTTCAAAGTATGACATAACCAAATGTCAAGAAGTTTTCCAGATATCTTAATATGTATAAAAGCATTCAGTATTGACAAAGAAAAAGAGTTTACTATAAGTTGGTTAACATATAAATTCAGAATTGACGAGAAACAAGAATGTTCTATAACAATTCACGCTATCAGTATCATTGACAAAGAAGAAGATTTTTCTACCAAAATTTGAATATTTGGATACATTAAATATAAACAAGCGTTTTCAATAAATAATTGAAGAAATGCTTATACACAGTATTGCCAAATAAGAAGTTTTATCTGTTAAATAATTTCATATAGAAAAATATAAGGTATTGAAATAGAACAAATGTTTTCTACAAAATTTTATATAACACATACACTAAGTCAATATTGACAAAGCACAATAGTTTTCTATGAATAAACGCCTAAATTCAGTATTCTGATACAGAGTCAGCTACATGCGTGTATCAATGTACAATCATAATAACACTGCTAATGTATATGACATTAATTTGTATTATGATAAAAAAAACACTTTTAACAACATTTTCTGACAGAAAATTTGGAATTTTCGCAAAATCAACTACTCTTTTTAATGCAACAATTAAAATATTACTATAAACGTAAATTATATGTATTGGTTCTGGAAATTCATTTCAAAAATCTTTAATAGCATTTTAATCTCAAACTCTAAAAAGTAAATCATTTACTAGTACATAACTGACTGAGATAAAATAACAGTAATTCGTCATACATATCTAGAAATTGATCAATTATTTCAGAGAATTTTCAGAAATTATAGCATTGTGCATGTAAATATATTAATGTTGTCTATTGTCTAATTTGATTACCTTATTTGAAGAATTGTTAGCTACAAGAATTAATTAGGCAAGACGAGAACATATACTTTGAGCAACACTGTAAGAAATTTGATAATCAGGCATTACCTTTATCTTATCAACGAAGGGGTCATCAGTGCAATTAGATTAGAATTAGGGACCCTTAAATCCAAATGTGACATGAGCGGGTTTTATTTCCTTTTGCTCAAACATTTTTAAAGATAATAGGTTATTTCTTGTGAAGGTGTTCTTAATCTTTGAAAAAACATTGTGTGCTTAATACTCAACGTTTTGTAAAATTAACCAAAAATGAAATCTTTAAACTGTATATAAGCTGTGTATGTTTTAGCAACTCATTATTATACTTGTTTTGCTGCCATCAATAAGAACATCCATATAACAAGTATATGGCAAAGTAGTAAACACAACACCCGTTTTGTTAAAGTGCTCTATAGGAGCTTTCGCTAGGCAATGTCAACATAATGTACATGAACTCATTCTCTCTGGATTGACTATTCAATCATACTTCTTTAATGTTTAGTAACACTGATGTTTGAAAAGTTCTCTTTCAATTCAATTTCTTCTTTTGGTTAATGTTTGGTCGTGATTTAATTATTACAAGATAATGTACTTAGAATAGATAATAAGTGTTTAATAGCTCTAGATCAAAGCTCGTCTAAGCAAGATAAGAAGAGACAGAACAATCCCATGATTAACTAGACATGTTAAGAACGTGATTCAATAATTAAGTATTATATTTAGTGAAGACAGAATTTTATTGATTCTTCAGTCTAAATGAAGGTATAAGCTTTAAATATGGATTGTCTAAGATAAAAGGAAATTAACTACCCTTCTTTTTTTACTTCAAAATGCTTCTAAAAATAAGTAAATTAAATAAAACTTGATTTTCTTTAGTCTATACATCATTTTTAAATTCTCCGTAAGGGAATACTATACTAGTCCGACACAATTTCTGAGACACACATGAGCATTAGACACAATTTATGAGATAAATCTCACGGTAAAATATGATCGTTTCTCCAAAAGATAAGACCAATGACCTAAGGATAATAAATAATCTTAAAAGCAACATAAACATTCGAGTAATAGTATATTCTTTTAAATGTTGCAATAGTGCCATTGTCATTTCTATAAGCAGAAAATACAGTTTGAATGCTTACACTTATATTTATTTGTTTAGAGTGGGGATAGTGGCATAAATTTCGGATGTTTGATACTATAATTTTGTCTGTTTTCTAGTCCTAGATAAATGTTTTTGCTACGTATCTATAAAATTACGACAGAGGCAAAGCTGCTATTACACCATTTATGATATATACACTAACTCATTTTTTATTAAGTTTTGTTTCTTCCTATTTGACTGTTTATGCTACAGATATTCTAGTTTCATATTCATACGTGATATTAAAAGCGAAGGTTTATTTTCCAATTTTGCCTACAAATGTTCTTGTTGTTGTTTTGTATTGTTTACCTCATTACTTATTTACATTACATGATTTAGAAATAACAGTGTTGAAATATGATCTTAAATACGAGCATCTTTGTACATAGAAAATATTCTTTTGTAAACAAAATAAAAACTGATTAAAACAGACTAATACATTTATACTAGAACATATTAAGACAACGTGGATTACTCTTCATATGAAGAAAAACATTATTATTATTATATGAAGATCGACAAAGTTTAAAGAATTTAACAAAATTAAATAATGTGTAACTTTGAATAACAGGCGATGTTTTTATCCCATAAAGCATATTTAGCCATTATTTACACAGCCATTTCTGACATGATATAAATGGATTGTAAAGAGTTTCTCTGAAGAACCGTCTAATATTGGATCAACAACTTGATTTCTTTTTCTTTTTTGCACGACGGTTTACACAAAAGTACCAACTAAGGAATAATGCTTTAAAATATTCTTAGACTAATATGATAAGAGGAGAAATTTTATGCGCAGGCTAGCTTTGCAAGATGGAATCTAATGAGGTAATTGACAATAAATGACGACTTAACTTACACTCTACGATAAAGCAAGATGCAAATAGAAAGCGTTTCGACCTATCCCAATATCGGCTTTAGAAATAACAAAAACTTTTGGCTTCTGTGCTGAATAATTTAATAAACCGAACATTTTATTCCACCCTCTTTACTTAAACTTCATTTTTCTGTGTTATTATAAAGGTATGAAAAGGTTGTATAAACCATTTTAATATTTCATATAACACCAGTAAACCCAGTTACGTAGGAGTGTGAATATAACGCAGGAATAATGCAAATACGTATAACATTAAATTGTGCAAATATATTACCCAAGGAAGAACCACGGTCGGCAAAGTATCCAAGATATATAGAAATACTTTTAAAATTAAAGGAATGTAGCGCATATTTAAATCTCATTAAAGATATTCCTAGAAAGTATTTACTTTAATGACGACAGTTTGGAAGACAATATATGTCTTCCGTCTTAATCCATTAATATAGTGATGTATTATGTCTAATGTTATTGCTTTTGATATTCTAATATTTCGTTTACCTCGGACAAATTATTGTGTCATATAATTTGAATCAAGCAATGTAACCGTCGCTTTTTTATACGGTAACGGCGGTGTCGTGACTGATGCACCAGGGCAACACTGGCTATCTAATAAAACGTATGCCAACAATTTTTCTGCTTCTTTTCAGCATTGTTTTACACAAATAAGTCGGTAAATATCTCGGGTGTACCGAAAATAAAAACAATAAAGTATAATATGCGTTAAAGTACTTATTACAGTATTTATAAATGACGATGAATCACAAACCTTACATTCATTAAAGTAAACAAGGTCGTCATTCTCACGAATGATCTTTAAAATAAAATTTAAATCTTTTTCTGTAGACTTTTTACAAGACTAACCAATATTATTTTGTAAACTTTTGGTACACTTTGAAAAACGCCCTTGTATTAAGAAGATTTTAGCAGTAATATAAGGGCACTCTAAGTAGGAAAATGGTCAGCTAGTGTTTTAAATGGGAGGAATTGTGACATTTTGACTAGAAACAATCAATAAGCTTACATAATGTTGTTAACTGTTTTATAACAATATTGTATGGGAAACCATGTCCTTTTTTCTGAAAACGAACCAATATAATATTCAAATTTTTGTACAGAAAAGTGTCAAAGCCGAACGGTAAATTTTGCTCAAATTATGTATGCAATTGTTCTGTAAGAAAGCTATTGTGCACATTTTTCAATTCCAAAAATAACCAATCGGGGAATTCTACATTAAAGCAAGTAATACAAATTTCTTAATTCATCATATTTTTAAACGAGTTATGCAGCATGTACTTAAAATAGTAGGATCTATCTTTTTTCTGTTATATCCTTGAACTTAATAATATATAATTATTATAGAGGATGATATAAGAAAAAACGTTATCTATGTTACAGAATAAAAGGCAAGTTAATGAGATTTTTCCTATTAAATAAGAAGTTAATGATCACCAGCTTACCATTATCCGCTCGTTATGATATTTCCTGACAATTATTCTCATTATATGTTATATCTTATTGTGAATTTATAGAAAATATTGTCGCAATTTTCATTTGTTCTATTACTAATTGTCTATAAACATAAACTGGGTAGCATTTATATATTTAAGTTATCTGTACTCTTCGACCTGACCCCCTATGACATTAAAACACAATTGTAAAAACTCTCACTTTAAAAAAGATATTTCTATCAAATAACGCAGTTTTTAACCAGAACTTACACCATTTAAAGTGTTACTAGATTATTTTATGTAAATATTACTGTTATAGTAGACATCTTTTGTTGTTGTTGTTTTCCATGTTGTTTGTTGTTTTTTGTTTTTATTTTGTTTTTGTTTTTGTTGTTGTTGTTTTCTACATGACATAATAAATCTGACTTACAAAGCTAATATGTATCAAGCCATAATGTTATAATTTCTTTCTTTCTTCAAAAATATATATCATCAGTGTCATATCAACCAGCTCCATTTGTTTTACAAATTCATCCCAATCTCTATTTACTCTGGTGTCTTTCCCTTTTGGTGTTGATTGTATTTGAGTGTTTACTATTGTTTTCTGTGTTAAATTATTTGTAATAACCTTGTTGATATGTATTTGTTTTGTTTTTTTTGCTTGTTTTTATATAACATAATTGTTGTTGGTGCTTATAAATAAATTTAGTTAAGATCTTAATATGTAATATGATAAACTTGTGAAATGCTCTACAAACATCGCTTGTAATTTTGGTCTCTATTTAAAATTAGATACACTAAAGAAAAAGGATCGGCTGATGTTGTTAAAGGCGAAATATTTGCTTCAAATTATATTTTAATGAGGTTCTTTCTGCATTATTGAAACATTATTATCCCTAAACCATGTCATAATATGTTCATTATTATGCATTATTCTATCACGTTTCAATAATATCTTACACATTTATTTTTGATAATCTAATCATACTTTCAAAATGTACTTTTAAAGGGCCTTTATCAGATCTTTCTGGAATTTAATGTATAGTGCACTTCTTATAAGGAATCGTGTTTTTCTTGTTATTGTTGTTTGTTTGGTTTGTCTTTTTTTGTTGCTTGTTTTTGTTATTATCATTATTATTTTATTTAATTTATTATTATTTTTACCCATATCTTTTCTTTGCTATTTTGTTACCCTTGAAATAAAAATAGGTCTCGAGAAAAAATATTAATTTACCTCGAATATCATTTTCTGCCTACGTTTTTGATTTTTCAAATCAATAATTTTATGTGGTCTGACAAAACCTTTACAATAAACTATTTATTTTTTCCATCTACTAACGACAACATTGGATTCAAACTGAAGCTAATTTTAGTTTGAAATGAATGGAATTCTATAGAATTCAATTATCGCTCATAGCTATATGAAAATAACTTCTGAATGCTTTAAAATGCCACAAGGGCAAACATGTCAATTCAAAACAACAGGTCTGTTAAGGGGAATATAATATGACATAGAAAAAAAATACAGTTTTATAATTGAAAGTGGGCAGTTGCATAATCTGAATTTTATCAGGAGAACTTAGTATCACTTTCGCGTTCTGTAGCGAAATGGCGATAATAAATAAACATAATTTCCTTCTTTTGTTTTCATCAACGAAAAGACAGAAACGCATTGCTGTAAAACAAACCCAAAAAGCAAACACTTCAATGCCAACTAAAAGCACAGCAACATGCTAATAAGTTTTAAGCTCTAGTTGTGTTTAGGGGTAACACGTTTGCAAAAAGTGTAAAGACGAAACCGACAACTGACCGTTTTAAGTGTACTTTTTGTTCTAATGTGAGAATGAACTTGAAACATCGGAAACACACTGATTAATGCATCCATGTTGCCATGCAGCGTAAGCCATCTCAAACGTGTCAATTATATTGTACTGTCATTCGTTATAACACCAAATGCAAGAGCTATTGTTGCAGCACTTGAAATCAACAATGTTTTAGTGGCAATCCGTTCATTAATAAAATTACACACTGGAAAGCTTCTTTATTACAGATAACAAATATAATTCCTCCTATCTAGCACGTAGTATCAAACTGTCAAAAATGGATGATTGTACGGGATAAAACGTCAACATATATCAACATGATGCGTAGTTTATTAAACTATACTTTCCTGTATTTACATTTTATTAGACTAATTTGTGGCACATAATAACATAAATCGAGAATTTAGTTCAACTTAGCTATTTAGGCAGTCATAATCAGATTTAAGCTTATGAGAGGATCATGTTTGTAAACACCATTATGATAACTTTTAATATCTAAATGTCTTGTTTAAATCAGAACCTTAAAGAAAATGTGTTCATAATTTTTGCCTGTCGTCTTTATTTAAAGAAGAAGAAAATTGAATAATTTACAAATTAACATGTAAAACATTTCATTGACATAAAAACTGCATGTTCATCGCTAAAAAAAGCATTGGTGGTTTAAATTAAACACTAACATTGTTACTATATAAAGGAATTTTCAGGATTTTTTATTCGTTATTCCAAGTGATTTGTTATCAGGAACATATAATTATCTCTGACGTGAATAAGTTATTTAAATGCCATAATCCATAGACCTTGCGTGAGTCATTCGATGCAATTTTATTATTCCTTACATAAAAAGCTTTCTAAATAATAAATCACTGAAAAATGTAACACATAATGTAAAATTGATGGTTTGATAGACCTTTTTGAAGCAACAATTGCAGTAAAAATAAATATTAAAAAAATGATTTGAAGGCCTATAAATTAAACAAAAGAGTTATGTTAGTATCCCAAATATGTAAGTCTATGTACATATTGTTATCTATTGCATGACAACCCAAGTATGGAAAGAAAGAGAAAAGTATTGCAAAAGTCATGAAGAGGACATTAAAAGCATGGAAATAAAGTAATTTGCGTCGGTATATTATTGTTCATTCATTCTTATGAATTTATTTTTTGTCAAATTCCGTGCAAATCATAGTAAAATAAAAATAAAATGATATGACGAAAATATAAAAGCATTAAATTATAGAACCGTATATGCTACACTTGAGTATTCATGTCAGAAATTTTTAATCGAAATTAAAAGAAAGATACGAGTGTGCTTTCTTCTCAAGATTTCCGAATAGGCCTTTTCAACGATATGCTATTTTATTGTAAATATGACCTATTTTTATTTAGAGCGGATCTGCGATTACTACCTACTGTGATTTTGTGTCAAAAACATTATTATATACATAATATACCTTAAACCAGAATTTCAGGTTATGTAACAATAATACATACGTTTAGTTTGCTTCCATTATCTGACTGTCAGCACTTTGCCAAAATAATTACTTTATATTGCCAAAATGCTTTTTATGATTGCGATTGCAACTATTTTCGTATACAATGTAATTCTCAAGAAATATCCATTTTAAAGAATACCACAACAAGTTGATGCATTAAGGTTGATAATACAAGATACATGCTAAAATAAATTAACTGTTTTTGATAATTCAATTTAAACAATTTAAAAAATATGTCAACAAATACGATTGTATTACATTACGTATCTACTGGTGAAATCGGGTTAACAATTCTGAAACATTCGTTTCGTTACTTGAAGCAGTCTTTAATTAATTATTCCAAGCAAAAAATGCATGTTTTATCTGAATATTAATATGGTATATTAACTTTAAGTAATATTCTATTGACTTGTGCCTTAACGTCAACGTATTAGCATGCAAAATGGGTTACATTATTGTTTAATAATAAAAATATACCTCTAACTCCTATGATTGAGCTATTAATTCAGCATAAACGATTATTTTCTGTCTCGCAATCTCAGTTTGTATTGATTAACAGGCAATGATCAAACTCATAATAAGACATAAAATAATGTATCAACATAACCTGTCACGTCATGAAATATAAATTTTATTTGTTCAACATTTGTCCCAAGGTTTTTGATATCTATTACTTTTACAGCAGACTTCAGAATTAATGTTTTAACATTCACTATAAACCACTGTAAACGAAATATCTGACACAAAGATTGATGGTAACACATTAAAAAAAAGTATGGGAAAATATTTTACGAGCCACCTTACTTTTATTTATGTGTCAAAACAATGAACAATATAAACTAACAGTTTCTTCCTAAGTTAATCGTATGAACGATTAATACAATAATCTCGGTTATGAAACTATATGTCATTTCTTCTATTAAATAGTCTAATGAAATCAAGAGATATGATGGAAAAATGTTTAAACTCTGGTTAATTTTGCTTTTTTTTAGAAGTTCACTTTGGCATTAAATAGAATATGTTAATATGCAGTTGTTTTTCATGTGAGGAAATTTGGCCTAAACTAGCTGTTCTGAATGACATTATGATAACAAATGATTGACCTCATCTACTTTTGTGACACAACATACTAAGGCCACTCATAAATAATGCATATTGCACGCCTATAATTTTATCTTTTAAAACTGCATTTCAACAGCTTACGTGCCGAGTTCTATTCGGAACCTATCATTGCACATTTTTCTTGTCAGTAGGCATTTTATGTGATCATATTAAGAGCATCAGTTTATTTTCGTTATTTATTACTTAACTCTCAAATTAAAGCAAAGAAACAAATGAAGATCAATATACTAAAAGCTGTTTGATCTAATTTTACATGGCAACAAACCGCAATAACCCAGAAATAGCATATTGAATACACTCAATGCTGCTTCAATTGCATTAGTGATGATATAATATTTTGCGTAATCTATGAATTGCAAAAGACAAATATTGAGTTAGTGTTTATGGACTATTAAATAATTGTAGATGATTTACAAGTATCTTGATTTGTGATTTGCTGGTCGAAAAATGGAAACATGCTAGGTTGTATATATTGAAATACAGATTTATTGTTCTTTAGTGACATGTCAGTTTTAACGTAATTTTTGTTATTTAAAAAACAACAAAGTGTGTCCATTATACCAAATAAATTATATTTTCCTTGCAGTTATGTACATTTTTTTAAGATATACTTATATCTAGCTCGACCAGGCGTTACAAAAAAGATCCTTATACTGCATTTTTAACAAGTTATGCCAATAGTTTTAATCCTCTCCACATCTAGTGCATGGAGCATAATCGTGTGGTGAATATGAAAATCACTCTGTGGAGTTTTTAAGATACATACGTTTACGGGATACATATATAATTCGCTTACATTCGTTTGAAACGTTGAAAAGATTAGCATTGACCCAAAACTGAACATTTGGAAACAAACAGCAACTATATTATGTAACTAAGTTATGTGACATTTTTGTTTCAGTCAGGTTATAGATAATGAATGATACATCATAATTTAATATGGTGAGATTATTAAAATATGTTATATAAGTTACAAATTATCCGTCTTTAAAGCCTTTAAAGCAAGTTTTATGTAATTTTCTGTTTAAACGCAAACATTTATATGTTATTGCATTGAAGGAAACATTTAGTCTATATGTAGTTAAATAGTGTGTGTTTTGGTTTTCTGTATGTCTGTTTTATGCAGTTTAAGAAATTGTCGCGAATGATTTCATTTTTTTTTTATAAAAATCAATGTAAGTGTATTGGTTGGGGACCACCAAAACCGGACAACCACCAAACCCGGACGTTCCCGAAAATGCTTAATTTATTATTTTATTTGTTAAGTGGTTGATCAGTCACTTTTTTATCAACAATAAATGCATGCTTCTACTATAATTAAGTAAATAAATTTATTTCAACCTCCAGAAATGGTAATATTTTAATGTCTCTTTCAAGAATGTTGCGTCAAGAAAGCAAACATTTGCAGAGTATACCAGTATGCAGAGAATATCCAAAACTTCAGCATTTGTTGCCAAAATATTGTATATCATGTTAAAAATCAAAAATTAAAACACCCAAGCTTTTATCTGAATAAAAACACGTCCTGTACATATCCGTCCGGAAACATGGTACTACAGTGTAAACAATTTAGGTAATGTTGATACCATCCTTGACGAACCTCAGATATAAGTGTAAATAGAATCAGAAATAAACAAAGTATTTTGTTAGTAAGGGGAAAAACCTAGCTGTACTGTGTCAAAGTTTTAGGTCTCTAGGTTTGAAATTATGAAATCTGTCTGGAAAAATGATCAAAGTGTCCGGTTGATAGTCCCCGACCAGTAGTTCTAGAAATAATTCTGTATCCAACTAAAGCTTGTTGGAAGATCGTTAAATTCATGATAGCTAAACCTAAAGCGCGTTGGTAATCCATAACAATGCTACCTGTCATTATCACATGGCACTTTGTCTTAAAATTCCTTGACTATATCTTTTGAATGTAAAGTTCAGTCAAAAATATATTTGGATTAAAATGTTATTATAGACAAGTTTGGGTTTTATTGTTTCATTGAATACCATTTCGACAGGTCTGTACACATAGCAAAAAAGAAGCCAATTTGACTAAAATATATTTTAAATATTAGAAATGTTATTTTTGGTAAATAAAGGCTACACATTAGACTGATTTAAATGCAAAATGTTTTCAAACATACATATCCATAAAAGGTACTCTTAACCTCAAATATGCATTACTTATTCGCAAAAGATAATTAATAAAAAATAGAAACTAATTAGATCTATATCATTTTATTTTTATGTTTATGTTTTTTAAAAAACAAACCTACACAATTAAGAGTTTACAGTTTACAAAAAATTCAGGGTCAAAACGTCAAGTTATATTTATTCTTAAATAACTTCAGATATCAGATGACTCCGACGGCTGAAATAGGACTACATGCTTGGAATTAAATCTGACAATGGTTATAGATAATGAATGATACATCATAATTTAATATGGTGAGATTATTAAAATATGTTATTTAAGTTACAAATGATTCGTCTTTAAAGCCTTTAAAGCAAGTTTTATGCAATTGTCTGTTAAATTTTTATTCTTAGACTATTATAACACAAACATTTATATGTTATTGCATTTAGCCTATATGAAGTTAAATAGTGTGTGTTTTGGTTTTTCTGTATGTCTGTTTTATGCAGTTTAAGAAATTGTCTCGAATGATTTCATTTCTTATAAAAGTCAATGTAAGTTTATTAGTTGGGGACCACCAAAACCGGACAACCACCAAACCCGGACGTTCCCGAAAATGCTTAATTTATTATTTTATTTGTTAAGTGGTTGATCAGTCACTTTTTTATCAACAATAAATGCATGCTTCTACTATAATTAAGTAAATAAATTTATTTCAACCTCCAGAAATGGTAATATTTTAATGTCTCTTTCAAGAATGTTGCGTCAAGAAAGCAAACATTTGCAGAGTATACCAGTATGCAGAGAATATCCAAAACTTCAGCATTTGTTGCCAAAATATTGTATATCATGTTAAAAATCAAAAATTAAAACACCCAAGCTTTTATCTGAATAAAAACACGTCCTGTACATATCCGTCCGGAAACATGGTACTACAGTGTAAACAATTTAGGTAATGTTGATACCATCCTTGACGAACCTCAGATATAAGTGTAAATAGAATCAGAAATAAACAAAGTATTTTGTTAGTAAGGGGAAAAACCTAGCTGTACTGTGTCAAAGTTTTAGGTCTCTAGGTTTGAAATTATGAAATCTGTCTGGAAAAATGATCAAAGTGTCCGGTTGATAGTCCCCGACCAGTAGTTCTAGAAATAATTCTGTATCCAACTAAAGCTTGTTGGAAGATCGTTAAATTCATGATAGCTAAACCTAAAGCGCGTTGGTAATCCATAACAATGCTACCTGTCATTATCACATGGCACTTTGTCTTAAAATTCCTTGACTATATCTTTTGAATGTAAAGTTCAGTCAAAAATATATTTGGATTAAAATGTTATTATAGACAAGTTTGGGTTTTATTGTTTCATTGAATACCATTTCGACAGGTCTGTACACATAGCAAAAGTGAAGCCAATTTGACTAAAATATATTTTAAATATTAGAAATGTTATTTTTGGTAAATAAAGGCTACACATTAGACTGATTTAAATGCAAAATGTTTTCAAACATACATATCCATAAAAGGTACTCTTAACCTCAAATATGCATTACTTATTCGCAAAAGATAATTAATAAAAAATAGAAACTAATTAGATCTATATCATTTTATTTTTATGTTTATGTTTTTTAAAAAACAAACCAACACAATTAAGAGTTTACAGTTTACAAAAAAATCAGGGTCAAAACGTCAAGTTATATTTATTCTTAAATAACTTCAGATATCAGATGACTCCGACGGCTGAAATAGGACTACATGCTTGGAATTAAATCTGACAATGGTTATAGATAATGAATGATACATCATAATTTAATATGGTGAGATTATTAAAATATGTTATTTAAGTTACAAATGATTCGTCTTTAAAGCCTTTAAAGCAAGTTTTATGCAATTGTCTGTTAAATTTTTATTCTTAGACTATTATAACACAAACATTTATATGTTATTGCATTTAGCCTATATGAAGTTAAATAGTGTGTGTTTTTGGTTTTTCTGTATGTCTGTTTTATGCAGTTTAAGAAATTGTCTCGAATGATTTCATTTCTTATAAAAGTCAATGTAAGTTTATTAGTTGGGGACCACCAAAACCGGACAACCACCAAACCCGGACGTTCCCGAAAATGCTTAATTTATTATTTTATTTGTTAAGTGGTTGATCAGTCACTTTTTATCAACAATAAATGCATGCTTCTACTATAATTAAGTAAATAAATTTATTTCAACCTCCAGAAATGGTAATATTTTAATGTCTCTTTCAAGAATGTTGCGTCAAGAAAGCAAACATTTGCAGAGTATACCAGTATGCAGAGAATATCCAAAACTTCAGCATTTGTTGCCAAAATATTGTATATCATGTTAAAAATCAAAAATTAAAACACCCAAGCTTTTATCTGAATAAAAACACGTCCTGTACATATCCGTCCGGAAACATGGTACTACAGTGTAAACAATTTAGGTAATGTTGATACCATCCTTGACGAACCTCAGATATAAGTGTAAATAGAATCAGAAATAAACAAAGTATTTTGTTAGTAAGGGGAAAAACCTAGCTGTACTGTGTCAAAGTTTTAGGTCTCTAGGTTTGAAATTATGAAATCTGTCTGGAAAAATGATCAAAGTGTCCGGTTGATAGTCCCCGACCAGTAGTTCTAGAAATAATTCTGTATCCAACTAAAGCTTGTTGGAAGATCGTTAAATTCATGATAGCTAAACCTAAAGCGCGTTGGTAATCCATAACAATGCTACCTGTCATTATCACATGGCACTTTGTCTTAAAATTCCTTGACTATATCTTTTGAATGTAAAGTTCAGTCAAAAATATATTTGGATTAAAATGTTATTATAGACAAGTTTGGGTTTTATTGTTTCATTGAATACCATTTCGACAGGTCTGTACACATAGCAAAAGTGAAGCCAATTTGACTAAAATATATTTTAAATATTAGAAATGTTACATTTTGTAAATAAAGGCTACACATTAGACTGATTTAAATGCAAAATGTTTTCAAACATACATATCCATAAAAGGTACTCTTAACCTCAAATATACATTACTTATTCGCAAAAGATAATTAATAAAAAAATAGAAACTAATTAGATCTATATCATTATATTTTTATGTTTATGTTTTTTAAAAAACAAACCTACACAATTAAGAGTTTACAGTTAACAAAAATTACAGCGTCAAAACATCAAGTTATATTTATTCTTAAATAACTTCAGATATCGGCGGCTGAAATAGGACTACATGCTTGGAATTAAATCTGACAATGAATTTTGTTTTTTGCTGAAATCGAATCATTTACAAGAGAAAGATTTGTTACTGATCTATTATGTACAAAAGACCGGTTGTGACATTTAAACTTCTTGACTTATTGGGTTAATCATAACGAATTCACAATAATTTCAATATTCCATGAATTCACAATTTCAACATTTATAAATTAGGAATTCACGATTTCACCTTTATGTATTCATGGAATACAACTTGAATTCATGATATTAATTTTGTTTATAAACGATTTCATTTTCACGAATTTCAAAACATAAATTCATGAAGTTTTATTATACATGAGGGATTGCATCTTTTCAAGATTGAAATATTTCAGTTGAAATTATGCTGAAAAGTAATACTGTGTACCTTTCCTTTCAACATGTTGGAAAAAGTCATAATATGTTGGTAAAAGTCATAAAAATATCTAGGACGATGCAATAATATTATCTACCACGAATTTACTGCGAGCTAGATTAAATGACTCGTGCTATTGGCTTGATTGTTAGTTTTTCTAAAGATTGTCAAGCTCCTGGTATTACGCCAAAACATATAAAACAGAGTCTTATCATTCTAAAGGTATTAAAGATAGGAAATTACTTGTCGGGAATATTGAGCAAATTGGAATATAACATTATTGATTGTATAATTATGATATGAATAAGTTGGCAAAATATAAGATAGCAATGTACATGTACTACACTAACTTACATAGAAAACTCGGCACATTTTATGTTTCTTGTTTATATATTTAAATAAAACTTTCATTCTTAATTACAATGAGCTTAAAAAATACATGTAAATAAATGATCTTCAATTTTATAAGTGAAGAAAGACTCCATCGGCACGAATATTATTTCAACAATTCATGAAAAAAGATTGTATATTTTCAATTCTTCAAGCATTGTGAACTTAAAGCGTTTACAAAAAATAGCTATTACAATGTAACTTAACAGCAATTTTTTAAGATACATATCACATAATATCCAAAAATAATATGGTCTAGCACAGAGAATCTTGTTTGTAATATTTATGTAACTTTATACATTTGTAATTAAAAAAAAACAAAAACAAAAAAACAATTACATTAATCTTATAATGCTGAAAATAGTTTTTGTTTCTTTTTCCTTTCTTTTTATTTATTTTTTGCGATTAGAGTTTGTTTTTGTTACGAAAAAAGAAACAATAGAGGACAATCTTTTTCTATTTGTTTAGATATAAACGATTTTCTACTTAAAACATGGCGATATGTTTTATATTTAAACTTACTGTATGAAAAAGAAAGTATCATAGTATAACTGACATGTACTTTTATGTGAAACATTGAAAGTACAACAAATATGAAATAATTTTTTTAAAGACATTAAGGTAAAGATATGTCTGTGACAAGCCTTTCTGTCCGTAAACACTGCACGTAAAAATACTTTATAAGAAATTAAATCAAAGGTATTGGAATTACTTTGTCTGAAGATCAAATCTTAAAAACTATACAAATATTTAAGAGCGGATATTGACGTTCGTTATTTCCTTATTGAATTTTGTCTCTGTGCAATCACCGTAAATATTTGTATGTAGTCTGAAGGTCTTTTCAATTGACAATAATTTAAGAAATGATCATTACCGATTATCCCTCTACAATTTCTTCAATATTACTTAAGAAATAATATATCCCCAACAGCGATTTTTTGCTAAATAACAAGGCGTGACCCGAGTAATATAATACTGCGCATCCCAACAACAAACAGTGATTTTATTTAAGCAATAAAATCACCGCTTAGGATATATTATTTTCATTCTAACATGGTGTCAAGAAATAAATGCTGCTATTATCGAGCTAAATTCTGCTTGACTTGTTTCCGTCCTTACTTTCAGCGCGTCGCATTCAATGGTTATGACACATGTGTAAAAATGATCATCAATAGTGATTTAATTGCATATTTACACACTCTTTCAGGATGTTTTTATGGGAGAAAATGCGGGTTGTGTTAAAATTTCTTTATAACACATTTTTAATTGTTTGTTTTTGATAATTATAACGTGACAAATTCATTGCCATAAAAAACGCTAAACCGATTTATAATTATAAATTATATCAATGTTGCCTGAATGATATCTGATAAATCATTTTCGCTTTAATAATATCTAAAATATGTGCTCGATGTTTTAATGCTATATGCTATATAATTGTATTTTAAATAGAATATGATAAATGATTGTTGATTTAAATAGTATATGATATATCACTGTTGTTTTAAATGCTATCTGATATATCATTGTTGTTTTAACTTCAATTGTAGCAATACGTTAGACAAAAAACTAGTGTCATGAAAGGAGGTTTATAAAAATCATTCTGTATGGTGGCTGATTTCTGCCAGTTCGTACATCTATGAGCGAGCATAATATCGTGCCCACGAAGACACAAAATACCGTAATTATAATTAATTTTATTGATTACATCTTGTTTTCAACTTGAGTTTTTAAGCCGGGTGTATACAATTTAAACTATATAGATTTATGATAAAAATGTTGATATATATTCAGTTAAATGTTATCGAGGAAAAAACGTAGGCCAAACAGTAAATAAAATAAGATATGTTTCACAATCATAAATGATGACCCTATGACAAGATATTTTTACAAAGATTGTATAATATTATTTGCAGGAGAAAGATTTAAATGTCATGTTTACCTAATGTGTAGGATTAGTTAAAGCAAAATTGTAAGTAAGCTTTTTAGTGTTCACAAATTTTAAAAGGGCATATTCAAACTGTTTGATTCTACAGTAAACAGTTATTTGTTGCGGATTTCAAATATTTCTATGAAATTATAAAAACGGAAACACGTCCTCTGCTTTAAGTACTTCTGGAAAAATATATGTCATCTTTATAAGTAGAAGTATCTATCGGCTGAGGACAAACTATCAATAATGAGCTATGAATATTTTAGGTCGGCTGTAAACATCGTTGAAAAGATGATTGAGATTGTACTTAAATATTTTAGGTCAATTATGACAAAAACCATTGGATCCAAAAAGTAGAATAACAATATGAATTTCGAATAGTTAACAATACGGATGCTAAGTAAAATCGAAAGAATATTACAATTATACACACATGTATGAGGTGTTTTTTTCAGGATGTAGTAAGTAAAGGAACAAAGCGCTATAGTGGGGTCGCAAATATTGTACAATTCATTATCTATCATGGTCAAACCCATCCAAACCAAATAAGTAACGTTGATTGTTTACTGTGTTTTATTGCATTCGAGGTCTCTAGGGATCTCCCCTTTCCCCTCTTTTTAAGAGTTTTAACATTTTTATGTTTATCAACAGGTTTATTTTGAACCTCATTCATTTTAAATTGGATAACAATGTTCATTCAAAATTAAAACGAAAATTTATATCAATTATCTTTTAAATTATTGCTAATTAAATATAAGTTTTAACCTTATCAATATATATATTGTTTTATTTTCTCATTTATTAATAGTTATAAAGATTGTTGTCAGGTTATATGGCCCTATATAAACGGTTATATTGCAAACAGTCGTTTATATACGGCCATATAACCTGCCAACAATCTTTATAACGAATTTATAATACAGCAAGCATCATTTTTTTAGAGAAAAAAGTAAGATTTCGTCATGAATCGACAACAGCCGTGTATATAAAACTATATAAACGTCACGATTATCCAATGAAAAGCGACGTTACAAACGTGCTGTATTATAAAGTTTAACTAGTCCAATGTTCTATTTTATCCATTGAAAGAAAACATGTATTTATGTGTTCTCCCAAAAGTTGTAGACTAAGTATATAAACTTATGGACCTCTTAAGTTCGTACTTTCTAGACATTTTGTAGACCACTGAGAAAAAAGTCGATTTCCTGACGACGCAATTGTAAATATTATTATTCTTATGCTTACCCTTATTACGGTAATTTTCGCAATAACAGTACCTATAATTGTTTGTTTAACTAGCTCGCAAATCTACATACAAATACCGTTTTTTGCTGGCAAATGCATATCATTTAACATGTTTCCTAACTTATATTATAAATTCAGGGACTTTGCCTTGTTACCGAATTTGCTGGAGGAAATAGCATAAGCAAGACAGAACACAAATAAGGTGTTCAAATATGAATGCAACTAGGCCAATATCTCCCTTTTCACTACGTTTTGCAAGAAATGTGTACATGAATCGCAAAGATGGTTGTGATACCTCTCAATTGATACAATAGATATGTGAATAAGTTCAGTCTAGCTTTGACAATATCTCGATTGATGCTATCTTTTCGTGTATACTAAAGATAAATTGGTTGGGAAAAGTTCTCTATTCACTGGCCAAATACAGTCCTATGTCAAGAACCGCTGTATTCTTGGTATTTAATGAAATATGTTTATCAAGCAGTTTTGATCCAGTTGCATTCATATTTGAACACCCCTCGTATATACCTCAATTTATCTCTATGGATGCATATGCACATTTTCCGACCTATTTTCTGAGGTAGTAACATAACGGTAACAATGAATAAGTATGTAAAGAAATGTTATCCCTTGTTGTTGCACTATTAATAACTATGCTGTTAAAATGACCATTGAATATTACAACAAACTTAAATATTGTGTAAGATGAATGTGCAAACACAGAATTCTGAAAGGAAATTAAATACGTTATTTCTTATCCAACATTGTATATATTCAGTGTGTTAGTATTTGAACTGCAGACATCGTCATAACCCCAACCCCTTTATTTGAATTATTTCAAATTGTCATTTTTACTGTCGTTTTATAAATGTTTATTTCATCAGCTTGAATATACAATTTCCAAATTTACAGATGGACCAACTTTATACTGGGAGGTCTTTGATATATTAGGCTTACAAAAATAAATATCAATAGCAGATAGATTCAGAGGTCAACTGACTTGATTTGAAAATTAAAATTTGGACAGATTTAAAGACAGAATATTTGAATGCTTTCCGCTATGATAATGACTTTGCAACTCTTAATCAAGTCTTTACAATATGGCGAAAATTCCTGGTATGCCTAAAATTGGAACAGATATTGAAGAACTTCTGTATTTATGCTATGATTGTGCTCTTCTTAACTACCCTCAGCCATGTAAATAAAAATCTGATGTGCTTAAACTTTTCCTAAAATACTATTTTATAATGTTTTAAACCAAACCAATAAAAAAACAAACAGCCTGCTTAAATGTTCGCCTCCAGAACCTTTTAGTAGTTCTGAACAACATCATTCAATTTAGAGCGTCAATTAATTCATAAATGGTTACAGACACTACAACATATTTCGCACACCTATTTATTGGTAGAAATTTACGCCTTCCCATTCTTATGTGCCAAATAGTTATTAACGTTTAAATTACGCTAATGATTACTTATGAAATAAATCAAAATAAAGTTACTATAATATAAAGTATTTATAAAACAAATATGTATTTGATGAACTGTCATTAGTGTTATCCCTGCGTAGTGTATGTTTACAGTTAAACCTTAACGCATTTTAAATGTTCTCACAGGTTTTTATATAGTTGTAAAATAATATTGTAGCTCTAGTGTTGAACTGGATGTTTTGTGTACAGACAATTTTATGTCTCGTAGACATATGGCGGCAAAAGATATGTGCATTGAAAGGTCAACAACCTATCAAACACATTAACACATATCGCAAATAGTCTTTACAGTTTGGTTCTTACCTATATTTCATACATATTGTATGTAATATATTTAATCGAATAGGCAATCTCATATACGTTAACATCCCCTTTTCGCAAATAAAACTTATCGAAATTGATTTTTTTATTTTCTTGATATATATCGATAGATAGATCGAATTTTTTTTTTAACATGACGAATCTGTAACCTGCAGTTATATATACAAACATCCAACATAGCGATGTGGAAAATTTTCAATTTATCTGCGTATTCTGTTGCTATACTAATCATTAGGTTAAAGTTTTACTTAATTAAACAAATATACGATGTCATTCTCCTTCCATTCCATACTTCTTGATTACAACTGAACCAATCAAACCCTTCTTTTATCATAATGAGAGTGGTATTTATGAAATAATGTCCTCCCCAGATGCTCAGAGTGGGAAAAAAGTATCTTATAATTGCTTCTAAATTGCAACAAATCTACTTATACGTATTTTTGTAAGCAGAAACATAACACTTGAAACTCGGGGGAATCGTCTTTGCAACCAAGCTAGCCTAGAGTTAGTATTCGCAACAGCAAGAAATTACAATTTCAAATCTATTTAACATTATGGTGACAAAATGTTCTTTATTTTTCACAAAATACTAACATTTTAACGTAGTTAAATAACTTTATGTTAAACCAAAATAAATTTGTTTGAACATTCATTTCTCTTCTCCGCTTATTTACAGAATTGTGCAAGGAACTTGAATATATTATATTTTTAAGAAATTTGCAGAAAAATTCGTACAGTTTAAACTTGTTTTTTACATGTCGCCTTGAATTCTGTTTTGTTATTTTCAATCAGTTTTATTAAAAGGAAAACATTGAAGAACTTCCGTGCATACGCCAAATCTTAAGGTGAAAAAGGATCATTCCGGGTGCACCTAACCAATTTAAAGTACAGTCCTCGTAAATAAAATCTGTTCCAGGAAGCAATATGTTTTTGCAGGCAAATCTGATAATGTCAGCCTTTTTCTTATTCCTTTTATAGAAAAGGAAATAAATTAACTTGATTTGATTCCTCCATAAATTTTAAATTGAATTTGTTTTCTATTATCTCTAAGTTGATTTGCAAATCATTGTAACTGTAACTTTTATGAAGAGGAGACGAGCTCTCTTTTGTCAATGCATGTGAATAAGAATACATTAACATTAACAGTCAGCTTTTTTTTATTGATAACCGAACGTTCTGTTTTCTCTTTAATAACATATATGTGCAAATCTGCAATTCATGGCAAGAGTTTTATCTTAATAATCTATTGACGACAACTAAATGGTTCAAAATGTGTCATTGGTGTACCTTATTGGCATAAAACTGGAAATATGATTATCTGATAATTGGAAATGTCTCCAATGTCAAATGCAAAATTGCCAAACCATCGTATATCTATTGAATATTATCGATAAAAAAGAATAATGTCATGGTAACTTACCTCATATTTTACAATGAGTCTGCAACAATGATAAGATTGTCATTCAATTTCATAATATATTGGTCAGTTAGGTATTAATATGTCTTCTTTTTTGATTATTTAATAATGTTACAATATTGTTCTCAGGGTGAACGTTTCGAGGAGACGAGATTAATCGCCGAAATAAGTGTGAATTATGGCATGTCGACTGGGTCTTCCTTTGTATAATATAGCAAAGTGTCTAAAAAGTTATTGTTTACAGATATGGCATGTCGACTGGGCCTTCCTGTGTATTATATAGCAAAGTATGTAAAACAAATTCGATTATCAATACGCCAAAGCTAAATTTAAGGTATAGGTTGTGTTGTCCATAGTTCTTTTATAATAAAAGTTGCAAGTTATAAAAACTCACACACATACAAGAATTGATAAGGATTTGAATAACATCAA
The DNA here is from genome assembly GCF_026571515.1 of Ruditapes philippinarum. Lineage (NCBI taxonomy): Eukaryota > Metazoa > Mollusca > Bivalvia > Venerida > Veneridae > Ruditapes > Ruditapes philippinarum. The sequence continues at coordinate 36,200 of NW_026855174.1, read as the reverse complement.
ATGAGGTGAACAGTTGATTGATTTATCTGATGATAAATTAAAGAAAGACAATCATATCATATGCACGAAAGTAAAATTCTCAAAAGTTCATAATAGACGTTGTTATTTTCAAATTTAGAAAAAAATTGTTCTGTTTCCTGTTTCCAGATTAGAATTAGGTTCACCTAAATATCAACCTATACTTTTAAATGATCCTTTTATTTCTATATATTATACATTATGTTTTAATATATAAAAGAGGAGCTATTAGAGGATATAAATGTCTAAGACTTTCTATATTAAATGCCCAGTATGCCCCTAAAATGTTTTTTGTTCTCAAAAGCTTTACATTTTTGATGCCTATAAGAATTTCGAGAACAACGTTACTCACTGGCCAGTTTCCTGATCGACACTTTACTTCTGTTGCTGTCAAAAATATTAACGTTCTGTTGATTAAGTATTTTGTATGGAGGTTAAAATACTGCTTTGTAACACATTTTGCTACTTTAACGACTTTTAACCTCATCATTTGTGTGATAACTTAGCTTCTGACATGCTTCAAAACAATTTTTAAAATGTTAAACAATTGGTTATTGCCCTTTCGAAAGAAGTTGACAATTGTTTTTGAGGCATAATGTTCCCTTAAACTGTGTTTTCATTTAAAACTAATTTAAAACTTCTTATAAACATAAGAAATCCACATCTATCGTGAATTATCACATGTGTACATTAAATCTAGCATTGACTTAGGAAGATGGGAAATTATATTTTCAAGTTAAGGTACTTTTAAACACATATACAATGTAATATTAGCCATGAAAACGTCTGTTACATATAATAAATATTTAGGTATAATTTGATTATAGGAGTATGTTGTGATGACAAATTTTATGTTGCATACATAAATATCTTTTGATGAGTTTGCATCAACGAAAATGCTATTATAGAATAATATATCCCAGAAATGCTATAACTTTTATTTTAAAACAGCTTTTTATTTTTGGAATATTGTTACCGTGTCAAAAAATACTTATTTGCCACAAAAATGAACTATATTTTGCCTCTTTTGCACTGTTGGCAGTTGGTATAGTTAAAGTGAATTAGTATTTTGTATGAAAGTCAAAATACTACAATGATTTCATTTTGTTTCAGCGCTACATTCTTTTGTTGTTAAGCATGCGCTAAATCTATTATTCAATATCTTTTAACACATGTTTAACATTTCTGAAGAGTTTCTTTTTTTAAATGTGCCTTTAACATAAAATGCCGTCTCTGTAATTTAACACGAGGAAAAAAAATCATGCTGGAAAAGTATTATTCTGCTAATTAAGCAGAGTGTTAACTTTGTCGCAATGGTTTTAAGCTAAAATATTCCACTCACTCTTAAAAAAATATTTCTCTCATGCAGTTGTTTTAAGAAGTATTCTGTTGAAAAATATTAACAATAATGTTGTTTACTACATCATGTACATACAGAAGATATATAACTACATATATTTTAAAGAACGCCCAAGACGGCAATACTTTGTACGAGGTGGGCTAATTTGATTGAGCCTGTAAAGATGTATCAGATAATTATAAGCAAATTAACCGTGTGATTTCTTTGTTTTATATTTTACAAAAAAAAATCAATTTTCAAAGTAATACACTCTTTCCTGTTTAATTAAATGTTTTACTATGAGAGTCTTTTAAACGATTTTATTTTGAAAAAAAAAATCACCTCAGGTGATGCACATAATACCTTTAAGACAGAGCTAATGCGTAAGGCATGTTCTATAAAATTATTGGTTATTTATATAGTGCTATCATTGTGTAATCTAAATCGTAATAGTTATTTGAAATGCGTTGACTACCTTTTTTGTTTTTCTTTTTTGTTTTTCTTTTTCCAAAACAAATTTTCAGTTTCATCAGAAAAACATCATTGATGTTGTTTTTTTTTACTTTTAAGTGCGTTCTTGCTTCAGAATAATAGAGCTGTTTTAGAAACACAATACAATTATTTTTTAGAATTATAATTAATTTTTAATGATTATTTAGTCTTGCTCGGATATAACAAAAGCTTAATGTTATTGGAACCACTCTTGAGACCGCTTCCTGGAAAAAAGTCATTACTGTTACCATATGAAAGAGACACGGTCGTGAAAAGTGGGGCTAGAACTCAAGATCCATTGGTCGAGAGGAAGTCACGAAAAGCACAAGCTTACCGATGCCCTTCAATATTTTGGTTAAAGTTGTATTTTGTATAAATTGTTTCCGAAGTAATATACATATGCAAAGCTGTTTGTTGCAAAATATGTCTTATCCTTTTATATTATAAAAATGTTACTTTTAATTTTAACGGTATGTAAAAGAAAATTAAGTAATGAGGCAAAAGATATGTGGTATTGGAATATAATACAAATTGCACAACTATTTTCTGCTTCTAATATTATAAGCAACATGTTATTTTTTATCGTTTATCAACCGATTTTTGTCTTGTTATTCCCATTAGCTTATTATGTATATGTTATTCATCGTAATCTATTCGTGGTTATATTATAATCTGTACCAGATGTTATAACAGATATGACAATAATAATAGCTAAATGTAGTAGGCGTAATTCATCATACTAATGGTCAATTATCTTGACATTTTATGACATTATATTGCCTTTAAAATTGAAATATTTTATCATATATATACACTCCTTCATTATTAATGATAAGTATAGAAATATTCTCATAAAATAGATAAAAGATACCATCTACAAGACATTTGTTATTATAAAAGTAGATTTAACAAATATGTCGCAGTTTCCAGACGTTTCCAACTGAAATGAAAATCATTCAGAAATATCTCAAATATGTAAGGATGCATTGATGAGCTGAAAGCCTTGATTAGTGCGTAACTATAGGATTATGACGTTCTTGTACATCATATATTTTACTCCATTTATTTAAGGGCTGCAGGGTATACATGATTGGCATTTTGCTACAAGGTTGAATCTAATAACGCTTATTTTAACATAATTAACACTTCTCCTCGGAGACATACAGATGCTTTTATTTTCTAAACACTTTGTGAATATTTCATAGGTCAGTCATATATACATTAACGTCACGTTTACAGGGTATAGACTGCAGACCTGATTGACGGGAAAAGGGACAAGACAAGGGTCATCATCATTTTTTTTCATTTGAGATACATTATATATAATAAATTCCTGAAGTTCACCGTGTTGAAATTGTGAATTTGCGAAGATGAATTCATGTAGTTAAAATGTCCCCACCGTCTTTCGTAGTCAGTCGACTTATATTCATGCATTTTATCTTACAACGTCGTGACGGAACAAATACATTTTTATGAAAATTAAACCAAAACCATTTAAATGATCTACTTTAAGTTTTGCATGGTTTTTCTTTTCAAATAGTCAAACCATACGACTAAATAGGAAACACAGCGTGTTACAAAGACGTTCAGTTTAATAAAAAAAAATACGTTCCCTTTAAATGCAACAGTGTAGTAATATGAATATTTGTTATACTTTGTAAGGGAAAGTAATATAACTTGTAAGTGTTGAAATAATAATTACGCGATTTATTTAGATAAGATAGCTTCATCTCAGACTTTGTGACCATTTTTGGCACAAGCGCTGTGCAGAATTTGTCATTTTCAATATTATTTCACAACTTCTCTTGTAAAATATTATATTTTGAAATAATTTGGAAACAATGCGACCAGTGTCAACTAACAACACCTTGCACACCAGTGCCATCTCATCATGGTTTGCATAATGTGCTATTCAGTCTGCACATATTTTGTATTCCCCCCCCCCCCCAAAAAAAAAAAATAAGAAAATAAAAATAAAATTAAGAACGGATCGAAAGATTTTATTTAGTTAGCGTGGATACGATTAATCAATCATTAAATTGTTTACCTTTGTTAATTCTACGCTTTCATTTAAAAGTTAAACAGAACTATATTTTTGAACAACAAAGCTTTTTTTCTGACAGAAGCTTTAAAAAAAAATGATTTCAGTTAACATCAGTATTGCCGGAAGTATTGTTTGTTCATTTTGTCGTTTGTTGGAATAACATGCCATTAATTATATTGATTCGGGATCAACTATTTCCTGCTTACTTATACTTAACGTGGAGTGGTAAATGCATCAAATGCATGTACTTACTCTAATAAGAGTTAAAACACACTTTTACTGCAACCAAACATACATTAATACCCTTTCCCTAAAGAAGTAGTTTTCCGAATTTAAATCATATAATTTTCATTACTATAAATTTTACCGATGCAACAGACTAGTAATTATTAATCGTGTTTGATATGTACGAGATCTACTTAAAATTAAGTAGCATATATTAATCTTTTAACATGTAAATTTAATTTGAGAAGGAAATACTAAATGTCATTAATTGTTGCTGTTTTATATGTCTTTGCATCTTAGAGCACGTTATTTAGACCAAGTTATATCTCAAAATTTTAAATGTCTGTACTTATCATTTTTTAAACACGTTAATTTATGTTTCTAATATTGTCAGTTAATTCGTCTTAAAATAATTTAAAATGTCTTTAAAAGCTGATTAAGTACAAATTTTCAATTGAATGATATCATTATATGCCACTTAACGTTTATTTAATGATGAACATCTTCGAGGTAAATGATTTTATCGAAACCAATATGTTAAGATTAGAGTTCATTGGTAAATAACAAAACAACAAACAAAAAAAAAAACACAAAATAAAATTCCCCCACCCCCAACAACCCCCCCCCCCAAAAAAAAAGAACATCAACAAAAACAAAACAAAAAACAAAACACATTCCGAAAAACAAGAACCCCCCCCCCCCCCCCGAAAAAACAACAACAGAAAACAACAACAATAAAACAACATCACGATTCATTGTAAAAACTTCTATATACACATTCAATTCTAGAATGACTTGTTAAAGGCACTTTTAAGGTACATTTTGAAAATGTGATGAGATAAGTAAAAATTAACATCTTAAATATTATCGGAACGTATCAGAACAAAATCCAATTATAAATAACGGATCATGACAAGCTCTAGGATAGTAAGGTTTCAGTAATGTATAAAGAACCTTATTAAAACATAATGTGAAGCAAACACTTCGCTTTTAACAACATCAGCCGATCCTTTTTATATACCCGAAAGAATTTCGGGCAAATAATGTTATACTCCGAGGCGCCCATCCGTCCCTCCGTCCGTTAGCAATTTGGTTTCCGGAGCATAACTTAAGTTCCATTTGACCCTCAGTATTCAAACTTCATAGGATGATTGTCCATATCGGGTAAAGACCCCTATTGATTTTGGGGTCACAGTGTCAAAGGTCAAGGTCACTATAACCCTCAAACAGAAAATGGTTTCCGGAGTATAACTTAAGTTCCTTTTGGCCCACAGTATTCAAACTTCATAGGATGATTGTACATATTAAGTAGAAGAGCCCTATTGTTTTTGGGATCACAAGGTCAAAGATCAAGGTCACTATTACCTTTAAACTGAAAACAGTTCCCGCTGAAAAACTTAAATATTAATTATTAATAATAACCTACAGCTGTACAATTATATAGGATGAACCGCCATGTCCAATACATGACCCCTATTAATTTTAGGGTCATAAGGTCAAAGGTCAGGGTCACAATGATCTTTACACTGAAAATTGTGGTGTCTGGAGCATAACTTATCTTGATATATGAAGGTTCTTCAGCTATAAAGGAGGATTGCTCATTGAAGGAGGTAATACTGTTTTTAATTCAAATGTCTTACAAATGTTTCATCCTTACTAACACTTTCGGGCATATAATGCTCCGCCTAGCGGTGCTCTTGTTCTTCATTGTATCTAATTATTAAATTCTAATTTGAAATAGAGTACTAAAACTAAAATTAGAAAGCCATTTCCTTATGTTTCTAGGACATTTTACCAGTTTATCATATTAAATTATAAACATCTTAACTAAATTTATTTAAAAGCACCAGCAACAATGCTATATTAAAATAAACAAACAATAAAGAAACACACAAATACGTACTTATATCAACAATGAACTACCGGAATTAAGCCCAACTGGATACAAAACAAAACACAGGAGATAGCAAAATGGCAAAGCACGGACGGGGAGCCATTATAAAAAATGCAACACACGGGAACAATAGAAGACCTTCAAAGACACTCAACATCAAAATACTAAAAAGAGGATCCGGATGCATGGGAAAGGACCGGAGTGAATGGTTGTGGGGGCGGCGGGGGGATTTGGATAACAAATGGAGCTGGCTGTTACGATATCCACGATAGATATTTAAAAAAATGAAACAAATAAAAAACATTACGGTTTGATACATCAGCTTTGTACGTCAGATGTTTAGTGCTATACAGTTTGCCTACAGCATAGAACTACTATTAAGAATCTTAAACCAATTTAGATTTAAGAAGTTTTTAAAAATGTTTTATTTTATTGTATACTTATGAATGTAATATTGAAAGAAAAGCAGATGGATTAAATGCGTATATTTATTTTTTCGTATTTTCACTGCAAATATTATAATTTACAAAACTACTTTCTTCTAAATTCGGCCAATACACAATACATGTATCTAAGGGGTCTTTCAAATTACAATGTCAAAAAAGAGAAAAACGCATATGATAAACAGAAATATCAAGCTTTTCTATAAACACAGGAAATTTGTTCACATTATAGTATGGAAATTGTCATATTTAACTCTCGGCTACCTCCATTTATGACAAATTTATTTTCATACCATTCGATGAATATAAATTTTGTATTTTTAGAAAAAGTTAAAAACAATGTATCATCTTTTTATTTATTTATATAATCATTTTTTATTTCTTTTGTTATTTGTTTTATCTTCTTAAATAGAAAACTAAAAACGAAATCAAGATATTCAATATGACAGCAATATTAACATATAATGACTGTAGTAACTGTGAGTCATGATTTTAAAGTGTGTGAAATAATACACGAAGGGACGAAGTCGTAGCTTGCAAAATATACTACCTAGTTCTTTTTTAATAGACAACTTGTAAAAGTTCATAGGGAAATTGTGACAATACTTTCTCCTAATTAACGATCATATATAAAATATAATGAGAATAATTGTCACGAAAAATCATAACGAGTGGATTATGGTAAGGTAATGGTCATTAATTCTTTATAAATTTTATAGAAATAACCTCATTAATTCGCCTTTTATTGTGAAACATAGATAACGCTTTTTTATCATCCTCTATAATAATACCATAATATTTAGGTCAAACATATTATAAAAGACGAAATATCTTACCATTTACAGTGGATGCTGCTTAATTAATAATGTGTTATATTGTGTATTATAAATTTAAATCTTTGTATTTGTAACTCTTATACAGTATTTCCTAAATGGAAACTATTACGAATTAAATAATGTGTACTATAGTGTTGCATTTTTTAAAGCGCCCTTGAATTCAGAATTTGAGCAAAATGTACTGACTGGCTTTGGACTTATTTTTACCCTTCTAAAAAAATAATTGAACTTTATTAAATGTGATCGTTTTTAGAAATAAAGATATGATTTCCTATTTATTGTTGTAGCAAAACAGATTACAACAGTATGCTACAAACCACAAAAGCTAATTGATTGTTTCCAGTCAAAATGTTTGAAATATGTATAAAAATTACACCGTTCCTCTCATTTTAAACATTTATTTGACCGTTTTCCTGCTGTGCCTTATAAAAATACTGTTAAATCTCCTTAATTCAAGGGCGAGTTTCAAATTGCACCAAAAGTTTACAAAAGAAAATTGATTAGTTTTGTAAAATGTCTACAGGAAAATAGTAGACTCTTAAAGATCAATCGTGAATATGACGATCTTACCTACCGTAATGTATGTAACGTTTGTGATCCATCGACATTGATAAGTACTGTGATAAATATTTTAACACATATAATACTTTATTGCTATTATTTTCGGTTCACTTGAGATATTAACCGAACTACTTGTGTCACATAATGCTGAAAAGAAACAGAAAAAAGTGATCAGACAAAATTTGATTAGGAAGCCAGTGTTGCCTTAGTGCATTATTCACGACATCGAGGTTACCGTATAAAAAGAGCGACGGTCATATTTGCTTTTTTCAAATTATATGACACAATAATTTTTCTTAGGTAAACCAAATATAAAAATATCAAAAGCAATAATATTAGATACAATGTTGACTGTAATAATGGATACACTTATCGTCTTCAAAACTGTCATCATTGAAAAGGTAAACACTCGATATGCGCTAAATAATTCCTTTCAATCTTTTGATGTATTTTTAAAATATTGTTAAATTTCTTATCATAGTTCTCTCTTCAGCCATATATTTGCACAATGTTACGTTAAACTTGCATAATTCTGTGTTATATTTACATTCCTGCGTAACTGTATTTACAGACTAAAATAACTTATACAACTGTTTCTTAACTTTTTAGTGAAAATAAGGTGTAAGTTAAAAAGGTTTAAAACACATTTCGAGTTATACATTAATTAAAGTATTCTGTATACTAGATGTCAAATGTTTTTGATATTTTGTAAAACCGATATTGGGATAGGTCGAAACAATTTCTACCCGCATCTTCTTTTATCCTACAGTGAAAATAAGTCGTCATTTATTGTCAATTACCTCATTAGATTCCATCTTTCAAAGCTCCATCTTTCAAAGCTCTTCTTTAACACACTAGTCTAAGAATTCTTTAAAGTCTTATTCTATAGACGGTACTTTTGTGTAAATCGTCGAGCATAAAAGAAAACAAGTTGTTGATCCAATATTAGACGGTTCTTCAGACATACACTTTTCATGTTATTTATGTCATGTCAGAAATGTCTGCGTTAATAATGGCTTAATATGCTTTATGGGATAAAAAACCGTCTGTAATGCAAATGTGCACACAATTTTTTTTTTGATTCTTTAAACGTTGTCGATCTTCATATGATAATATTTATGTTTTATATGCATATGAATAGAAGTTCACGTTGTCTAAGTATGTTCTAGTATAAATGTATAAGTCTTTTTTTAATAAGTTTTTTTTTGCCTACAAAAGAATGTTTTTTATGTACCAACATGCTCGTAGATCATATTTGAACGCTGTCCTTTCCAAATAAGTTATTACGTGATTGAATGTTAATAAGTAATGATGTAAACAATTAAAAACAACAACAACAATTTGTAGGCGAAATTGGCAAATAGACCTTCGCTTTTAATATAACTTATGAATAAGAAACTAGAATATGTGTATCTGTAGCATAAACAGTCAAATTGGAAGAAACAAAACTGAAAACTGATACTTAATCAAAAAAGTTTTCTCTGACAGCCTTTATTCAACAAAAGCATAACATAAATAGTGTATAAGCAGTATTCTTTTGTAGATATGTAGCACAAAAAAACAACAGTTATCTAGTATTACAAAACAGACAAACTTGTCAGACATCCAAAACGTATGCCAATACCACCACTCTCAACAAATAAATATAGTTGTAAACTTTCAAACTGTATTTTCTGTTTATAAAAATGAAAATGACACTGTGTCAACATTTGAAAGAATATACAATAACTTGAATGTCTATGTTGGTTTACAAATAATTTGTTGTAGTACTACGATATATGTAAAAAATGATGCTTGACAGGGTTTGTTTCTGCCCACCTTGTTTAATAGTAAGATTATCTGATTTATTATCCTAAGATCATTGGATATATCCTTTGCAATCATATTTTACTGTGGAAACGATTTCATAAATTGTGTCTAATGCTCATTTGTGTCTCAGTATAGTCGATCATTTGTTTAGAAATCTAAAATAATGTATATACTGAAGAAAATCAAGTTTTAATTTACTGAAATTTGACACATTGTCAGGTTCATCAAATCATCAAAAAGTATTTAAAAAAAACGCAAATAAAGCAAAATTCCCTTTTATTGAAAACAATCCATATATAAATATAATACCTTCTTTTCGAGTAAAGAATCAACATCATTCTGTCTTCTCTATATAAAATACTTAATTATAGATACACGTTCTTATAATGTCTAGTTAATCAAGGGTGTATTCATTCTTTTCTTATGTTGCTAAGATGTGCTTTGATGTAGCGCTTTTAAACACTTAATATCTACTCTAAGCACCTGATATTGTAGTAATTAAATCACGACCAAATAAAAATCATTTGAAGTAATTGAATGAAAGAGAGTTTGCACTCACCAACAGTATTAATGAACATAATAGAAGTAAGATTGAATAGTCAATCAAGAAAGAATGACTACATGTATATTATGTTGATATTGCCAAGTTAAAGCTCCTATAGAGCATTTTAACGGAACGGATGTTTTTTTAGTTTATACAGAATTAATTTTAGTTCGATTGTGTAGGAAGCTGTAAGCTTATAGACACACTTTCTGTTCCTGGAATAAACCAGTAATGAGCAATGAGTGTAAAGTTTCTTTCTCAAGGAAACAAAGACTTGTCCCTGACGGGGTTTAATCCATGGGCTAGCGGTCGTTTGATTGCTAGATCGACGCGTTAACAACTCGACCATGCCGCCACAAACGGGTGTTTTTATTATTAATCTGCTATTTTTACTGGTTAGTATTTATCAAAAATAGTGGACCAAAATCTCTGTGTGAAAAGGGCGGTAATTGAAATATATCATTTTCTTTCAGAATATGTTTGACCTTATTGCAAAAGTAAAACGACCTTAGATTATGCGACTTTTAAAGGGTTTAAATCAAATATGCTTAAGACTGAGTAAATGCCATATAAATTTTTGTTTGATTTATTGGTAAAGTAATATTTCGAACACGATTTAGTTTGACACTATTAATATTTGTAAATTTATCGCTTTAATCATGTTTAATTGTTCTTGTTTGGTTCAAAGTGTAGCTAGTAGAATAAGTTAAAACCAGTCTACAATGAATTATGTGTACGTGTTATCTTTCTGAATAATGCCAATGGATAAGCTGACATCGCAGTTGACTTCAAGTGGCGACATTGAAATGTGCCTTTTATCTTATTCTCCACTCATCCTTATGTATATTTTTTCTTCCTAATTCATTCTCATTTATTTCTTATGGTATTCTATGGTTTTAAGTACTTCCCTATGAAAGTTAATAACTGTCAGTAACGTTGTATGAAATACAATCGTATAACTGATGTTATATTAGATAAGCGTACACATAAAGTCAAAACAGTCGGTGGGTGTGGGTGTGGGGGTTTAGCCTAATACTTAAACACACACTATCTTGTCAAAGATAAAGAATATCTACACACTAAATAATCTGTTATCTTTAAAAAATTAATGCTATTAAATAATACAATACGCTCAAGAAAATAAAACACGCAAACATCACATTTGATATTGATTAATTGGTCCCTAGTTCCACTGATGATCTGTTTGTTGATAAGATAAAGTTATGTCTGATAACCAAATTTCTCACAGTTATGAATCTGGAAGAGTAATAAATGTATATAGTAAAGACAGTCTACATATAATTCTTTGACAGTCATTCAGGCATTAAAGATAGTATATCATGTATATAAAGAGCATTCAATTTGTACTTTTATTTCAAAAATGGAAACATATTATTCTAGCCTAGTTATGTCACAAAAGTGTAATCAAAATCATATTACTTTCTCAGAATAAACACATTTACATTTATTATTGATTTATTGTTCTCGTCTTACCTAATTCATTCTTAGAGCTAACAATTCTTCAAATTAGATTATAAAATCAGACAGTATTAATATATTAAGACGCACAATGCTATTTCTGAAAATTCTCGGAAATAATTGATCAATTTCTCGAAATGTATGACAAATTACTCTCATTTCATCGCAGTCTGTTATACACACGTAAAGGATTTGCATTTAAGAGTTTCCGAATAAAAATACCATTAAAGATATTTTAAATAAATTTCCAGAACCAATGCATATAAATTACGGATATTGTAAGGACAGACGGAATATAATTTCAACAGTCATTCACGCAGGAAGAATAGGATGTCCTGTATATACCCATATAAAAAGAGTTTCCCATTTGTACTTTAATTTCAGAAAGTAAGACCTTACTATGTCACAAAAAATGTAAAATGTGGGTTTGAATCCGGACAGGGACTTTGGATTCTTTCATGTGAGAAAGCTATACAGCTAGCTTACTGAACGTTCGTCGTTCTAATCATGTGTCCGTTCGGGTCTGAAATAAAGCACGTAAGGGCACCAGAGGTCTTCCTCCACCAGCAAAGCTGGAACCTCGCAAACCTTTTTATTCGGTGCGTCTCCAAAATGCAAGATTTACATCTTTGATAATAATCATTTACAGCTATATTTTTATATATACATGTATTTAAAGTGTAGTGTATAGTCTACTTGTATATATAGACAGTTTTATTATAAAATTTGACGAAAATGGTTGTATCCAATTGTTTCTTGGGATATCACTTTTAACATTCATTTTTAACATATACATAATTATATTTTAAATAAATGGTAAAAAATAATGTTCATATTTATAATGGGTCATATTACATTTCGTTTTCAATGTCGTACATAAGTTATTTATAATCTTTGTCTAGATTATAATGGAAAATCAGACTTGATGTATATACTAAATGGCTTATTATCCAGGAAAACTGGTTGTGTTCTAATCGCCAACATATGACCAACATAGATAAAATTTCTTTTTCAACCCATTATCTATTACAGATACCAAGTAAACACTATTGATATGGGATAAACGAGTGCGCATGTTTATGATGAAACTGTATCAGATTCGATTAATGTAAATGTTTTTTATTTCTTTATGCACACATGTTGGGAATTGTAGTTTCCTATATTTAAGAAATAATACATCCCAAACAGTGATTTTATCGCTAAATAACATCACCGTTTGGAGTTTGGATGCGAGGAATTATATCACGAGGGCGTAGCCCGAGTGATATAATGATGCGCATCCGATCGACAAACAGTGATGTTATCATGCGATAAAATCACTGATTTGGATATATTATTTCGATTCTAACACGACATTAACAAATAAATGTTGAGGGACTTGATAGTTAAGCAAAATTGCGCCTGATTTGTTTCCGAACCTGTTTTCAGCGCGTCGGATTTTTAGTGGCCACGTCGCGTGTATAATGATTACGTCATTTATCTAAATATAGAACGTCAAACTGTGCAGCTGTTGCATAATAACACACACTTTTAGTTCTTCTATGTTTAATAGGGAAAAATGCGCGTCGTATTAGAATTCGTACTAACGCATGTTTTCAAAAGCATTTGAAACTTGCACTAAATAGCTTTTTAGCATTATCTTCTCCCATGTGAGCCAAATTGTATTAAATTGAAATGCACTTATTTTACATCGACATAAATCTGTTTTGCGAGCCATATATAGATTACGAGTAAAACTCAATGTGATAAAAAGAAATTATAAGATTGTTATAATAATATGCGATGATCCTTACTGTCTGTCGTCTTATATGCCGTAGACAAAATGACACACATTTTTCCTCGTTTCTAGAAATAACCTAATTTTAGTATTACGTTTAAGAATGGCGTGACATTACGAAACAAATCAAACACGCACGTAAATGCCTTTTTGTTGCATAATACTTTATTTATAAAATATTAAAGAAAGGATTGGATTGTATCTCAATGTAATTATTTTTGAATATTCTGTTAAAGGAGTGTGTTTGTAAAAGCATATTTGAAAATTGCATGCTAAAAATGCGCGCCGTCGGTAGGCGTTCTATGCGATGCCAACATGATGCTGCGGTGATGTTTGCGCTCACTTCAGTGTTCTGAATTTTCTTTGGACGCAATTTGAATGCCATCCTAGTGTGAAAGGAATTTATGATCGCAGGAATTGCCGCAGCAGCAGCGCAGTGGCATAGCATAGAACACAGACCGACGGCTCGTAATTTGAGCATGCTCAACGTCGTCACTCGGCGTTATGACACGAGCGCTGTAGGATCTCAGTAAAGACGCCGTAGCAACTCAAAACGTGTCAGAAGCGCGGTGATTATACAGAGGTATCGCCGTGGTTAGCCATGACGCTTGTACGGAGATTATGCGGCGTCTCTACCACCCTTATAATGCGTGTGAAAGGCGCCTTTACGATGCTTCATTTTTTTTATAAAAAATGCTCTTACTACTAATGCACTGTAACACAAACCATGCGCCCTCAAGGCGATTCTACAGCGTTCATATAAAATTGCAGAATATGAAATATTCATTTTAATTTTTCTTGGCTTTTTACCATTTACACTCGACCTCTTTCAGTGGGCAAAATTTAATAAATTTTATTGGTCTGAAATAAAAAGAAACAACTGAGCGCAATGTGAGCGACACTGGAGCGCTGAGGAAGCAGTAGAAGCACAGGAAATAGCCGTAAGAGCGCATAACAAGGCTGTGGAATCTCTGTAGCAAATCCATTACCGCCGAAAAGTATCCATATCATCATAATACCAGATCGCAATCTAGTGTGATATGGCCTTTAGCTGTGTTATTGGACTTTACATTGTTAAACGCATGAAACCGAGTGTTCCTTAATATTAAACATTTTTTACTTAATGTATGCGTATATAAGATTATAAAAACTTTACAAAACTGTTGTGCTTCGTTAAGACTTCGTGCATATGTTATTTAAATATTACGGTAAATCTTTATGTAAATGCTGAGTGTATCCGTGTATTTATTTAAATTTTGATAAAAAACAACTCTTGTTTTTGTCAATTATACAGAAAGTGTGAATTGTTATAATAGAAATGCCTTGTTTTTCGTTGATACTGAAAACACATGTTTACAAACTAATATAAAAGTCTTGTTCTTCGTCAATACTGACTGTAATTACAATGAATTATACATAGTTACTAAGATATTTCGAAAACTTATTCAAATTGTGTTACGTTAAAGATCTTGTCATACTTTGAACGATTTGATTTGCATTAGGAAAGAAGGTTCTGGTTCAATGTATTCCTGTATGGTGATCATAAACTGACAACTTTAAAAGTTTACCTAAATTGGAGATTGTTTTGTCGTTTGTGCTTAAAACTATGACACTACTGATGTGCCATTTTAAGACGAATGCTTTTCAAGTATGGTTAACTAAAATAATCGACCGGATATTTTAAAAGTTTAAATGCCTTTTGAAAGTATTATTTCACGTATTCATATGGGTAAAATGCAATCAAAAAACTTCAAAGCTTGTAAATTTCCGGAAACATTTAATCAATTATCTTTTGGTATCAACAAAATAAATTAAGAATGAAGATAGCTGTGCTTTTAAATCTCCCCATGAAGACACACATTGTGTAACGACTGATTCAATTTGCAATTGTATTATCGTTAAGGTGTTTTTTTTCTTTTCAGTTGGTCTTGTATAGCAAATAACTTTATAACAATTATTTTTAACAACAACGTTTTCAGATGTTTGCTACTCATATGGTTAGTTAAGAAATGTAGGATTTAAAAGTACACGAATTTGCACCATATTCATTCAACGCCTTATTATGCTTAAAGGCTACGCCAAAACATTCTATATCTTAAAATATATGTTATTACAAACTACAAAAAAATAGACTGAGACAAAACAAAACCAATTTTAGTATGCCCTAAAATTCTGAAAATAATAAAGTTGTTATGAGATTTATTCGCGACATTTTGTCGTTCCATACATTATCCTTGAACTGCCTCCTGAAAATGGGTTAATTTATCTTTCAGACTGATTTTGTTTCAATTTTGATGAATCATAATCTGTTTCTTAAAGTAACAATATTGTAAAACAAGCAAAGGCTAGCCAATTTATTTTTATTAGATACACTTTTGTATAAAGTTGGACAAGTTCGATGACTATTCTTTTATGACTAGGTAAAGATTATATGGTTTTATATGATCATATCGGAAACAATACTCAGAATATCGAATGTATATAAGGTTAATTGTCTGAAGAACTATTAATCATTTGTTATATAGTGTTAATGTTTTTTGAAGGCTTCAGTTTTTATGTTGACATATGATTTGTTTAATTTGCAAAATTATTCAACGACCACGTCTCCTGACTTGACATAAGTGTCCAAGAACAGGGTGTCTTCATCGAAGGAAATCAATGCAAATGATATGGATTTTCTATGAAACAGAAATGTGGTTTGATTAAATTATTGTATTATAGGTTGGATGATATGATACTTCATTCTTTTGAAACATAAAGTACATATAGAAGGCTCTTTATATGAGTATGTAAACAAATACAATCATATCTTGACTGAAAAACAGCTGCAATTATTTTAAGATTGTCATAACTACCCACATTAAAATATTGTTGGTAATAGAAATTAATTAGGTTTGACAACTACAATGTCCTCAATCTAAATTTTCAGTGGTAGCGATTGCTTATCAGATATGATTAGGCTGACATAAATTTACTAGTGTTATGATTAAGAGACCATTACTTCAAATCTTATTTGATATTAATATTATGTTAATAATTATGTGTTTTCTTTGGTAGGTGTTCTTTCTGTTTGACAAAATTTAAACTTAATACTAATTTTTGTCTAACGTGTTGTTATATCTAAGATGAAAAAAATGTCTTATTTGTGTTGTAACTATGCGATTTTTCAGCGATAAAATGATGTTTTCAAAATTTTTGTTTTGTAACCATAAATAGTTAAATTTTCAACGTGAGTTTCAGAAACCTAGTCTTCCCAGGTTACAATATTCTGGTTCCTTGTAATTTTTCTAGAAATAAGACCATTTTAACTCCTAGAAACGAGTAATGAATGTTAAAATTATATTTGATTTTAATTGACCTTGAAGTTTTAAAAGGTCGTTTCAGTCTTAATTATTTTGTTACATGTCATGATTCGGAAGATTAAAACTTTTCAATAATGACGCTAAAATTGGCTCCAAAACTATTTCTACACTTAGGCATACGTTGATATGTCAAACAGATTTACTTTCAGAAACTTTCTGTTGAAAATGATTAAAATACTTATGATAAAGAATCATATATTTAAGCATTTAATGTGTAACGTTATATGATACACGTCACAAACATGTCATAAATATATGTTACTTTGATCAAATAACTACTGAACTTTTTAGTATGCCATTCTCCTTGCACTATTTGTGTAAATTAAAATGATTTTGTCTCAAATTGATATATTGTTATTGATAAATGACCATCGCTCATTAGTCTCTAATTCTGTATACAACTAGGTTAACAATTATAACCCGTATTATTCCTTTTATTAAGGATATAATCTAAAAAAAAACTCTCATATTACGTTTAAAAACGCATTCATTGTTTGATTTTATATTAATAACATTCGTAGAATGAATGCTTTTATATTATTAACACAATATTCATATTTAAGATTTTCAAACGTATGCAGGAAATATTATTCAATATCATCATTATAATAACGTCTTGACTTTTGGGTTTTGTGTGTTTGATTAGCTTCTAGCTTTCAAGTCAGTCAAATTGATTACTTTGAAGAATAACTCCTTCGATTTGACGTTTTACTCAAGGTAAACAATTAGCTGGAAAAATATATGAAATTATTAAATTGACTTATATCTACTTAACTGAACTTGAAAAAAATATTTAACCTCCGCTTTTATGGACACATTGTATTTTTTTCTTGTTCAATGAAATAAAGTTTTATAAACTCCTTAGAATATTAAAATATTTACGAAAACATTTAGATCCTATAAGTGTGTCAATTTTGTAAACATTTTTATTGTCACATCAGCATTACTTTTGCCACGTGAAGGCTGTGTCGAATTTCACATCGCTGATAATAGATCAGCAAGAATCAATGTTATTTTTCCCCTATTTTAAGTTTCCTTTTTAACGTATCTATTGTTTGATGGTACCAAAATGCGTGCCTGTATACTATGTAATTCCTATAAGAACATGTTGACCGTTTTTGAATTTGTCTTTTCACTTCATACCTCATCTCATTAAATGTTTCATGACGACCGTGTATGGAATATGAAAAACAAGATCAACAAGGAAGGATGGTATTAAATGAATGCAGATCTGCAGATATTTCTAAATTCAAACTTTTACCATTTTCTTTTTTAACTGTGTCATATCATGAGGCGTGGTGCCTGCTCCGAAGTAAAAGAAATGCGATTGTCCCAAACGAGAAAACAATTGGCGAAACTAATTAAAATGCAATTTTGAAATGTCACAGACTGGCTATTAAAAGACGAATTTAAAAAGTACGCATCATATCCGCAGGATGATCATTAAGTGTTCAAGTAGGAAAACAGAAACCACTTGACTGGAAAAAAGCCAATGATGAGGAACTAAAAGTATTACAAATTAAAAGCATCAATTAGCCAATACAATGATGGAACACTTCGCTTAAACGACGTTTTCCGGACGCCAAATTAAGTCATTATATACCCCGACATATTTGACAAGATATTAATAGCATGCTCAGAGTTTGTCTGTCTAAAATAATGCCTATTATTATATCAACAATTTGTTAACTTTTATGCAAGACGTTTTGCGAAGAAGTACAACATAAAGATGACAGCAGAAAGGGTTGCCTTCTCACGAATGATCTAAGACAATAAAATCTTTGCTGTACATTATCTTTAATGCTGGTTAAAATATAATGTCTTTGTAGCTGTATTCTGTAATTAATTTCTTTCCTTTTAATATTTATATGCTGAAAGCAAGTAATACAAAGATCTTAATTCATAGTATGACTAGTACTAAGTACAGTATAAACTGCGAATGGTTAGACATATCATGTTTTTTTTTTGTTTTTTTTTCAATCTTGACCTTCTTAATGTATAAATAATGATACTCACAGAGGCATATAGGGCGAACTAATTAAGTTATTTTTTCATTCTAAGAAAAAAGTGATCATTATCCTATCATTAGCCACTCATTATATTTTTCCTGACAATTATTTTTTTACATTTTATGATTTTTATGACATTATAGAAATAAATGTCATATTTTTTATATGTACTTTCGCTAATTGTCTGTAATGATAATACACTTAGTCTAGCTTTTATTTGTATCATTTAGTACTTTGTATTTTTATCCTTCGTCTTCTCTAAAATTTAATGCAAAATACAAAGTTTTGTTAAGTAAACTTTAATGTTGGCAATATTGTTTCAAATTATAAAGTTCGATAAGTACACATGTTCACATCTTCAGATAGCCGGATTGGTTACAGTCTCATATTACCGTTAACTAGAATAATGTTGTATTTCAAGGAAAAATAATATAAATTCAAATTAAATAGTTTTTTTTTGTTGATAAAGTGGGAAGTTTATATATAATGGCTAAAAATGTTAAAATTAAGTTATAATGCTTTTGAAATATTATATAAAGGAATAACTCATGAACATAATTTGATGTTTCGTTGTTGTCCCTTTTAATAAAATTCAATTGTCAATACCATCAACACCATTCCCTTAATGCTACACTTCTTGTAGAAAGCAAACTATTTTAATAATCAAATTTTAACTAAGTCCGATTGTAATTAACTGTGGACAAAGTTTTACATAAGAAATGGTCGTGATCGTGGAAATACTGTTGTTATTGTTGGTTTAATGTATGTGTAATATAATCTATAAATAGCTTTTAGATGTGTTTCTGTACTGTGGCTTAAAAGTGCCTTTTGCAATTTTAATACTTATTTGTTTCCAAATTTTTTGGTGTATGTGTCTTTCTTTTTTGTTCTAACTTTATTTTAGTTTTGCATACATATTTTATTTAAGTTTTGCATACATATTTTATTTTGACAATAAGGCAAATATTAGAGTATATTCTCTTTTTTTCTTCTAAAAATAAATGTTCAGAGTGTATTCAACTTTTTTCTCTAAAAAAAGATGTTTCTTGTAATCCTCCAAACGACATGATTCTATGCCATGACGTTACGCCAGGTTCAATGTTATAATTCTGAAAAAAAGAACACGAAAAACAAACAAACAAACAAACAAATTTAAACAAAAAAAGCTTAAAAAAAACGCTGGACTACTCGCAAATTAAGGTCGAACTAGTCTATTTGAACTGATGCGATATTCTCGGTGAATTTTTTTTAAAGGACATATAACATTATATTAATCAGCTAAAAGCTAATAATTTTTAAATTATATTATATTTTATGAAATTTAAATCTTGAATATATAGCTTTAGAAGTCCTTTGTCATTAATGTTCATTTTGTAAATAAATTGCAATACATCTTGTAGACAATTAAAGTTTTAAAAAAATATTTCTAGTTTCTATGCATTATATGACAAATTTTCTGAATTCATACTAGATATATTTTTGTATATTAAGTCTGAAATGGACAATAAAATACAAAACAGAAACACATCTTACTTGATAGCCGCTTTTATACCTAAAGTAATGGAAAATGAGGCCTTGATAAATAGACACAACATAACTATCAAATAATGTATCCAAACCATTATTTGTAAATGCAGGAATAACTGTATAAACATGTATTTCAAAATAAAACTACTTGTCAAAGTGCTTCTGATATCTCTTTCAAAATCACCATTTTTTAAAGTATGCCAAATGGAAATTGAAAAAAGAAACAATCCATTTCAACGGTTGGGACTTATGTTTATTGTGTCTACAGTAATAATTATCAATCAGACAAACGTTAAAACTAATCTTTTGTTTGAAGATTATTTTCGCTTTAAATATGTACAGACAACTTACTTACTTAAATTGACGACTTTCTTGTAAAGTACATCAAACATACGGCAATATTTTATTATCAAGAATATATTTTAGTGACTTTTATTACATGTAGCAGACACACGATAGATAGTATTCACCATATTAGCTGCTGATGCATCATAACTACCAGTGTCAACAAGTACGTTTACTTAGATAGCAAAATAACAAAAGATATACTCAATGTTATTTTACTTTAAAGAAATTTTACAATTTTATGTAGCATTATCGATGTTGTTTTAAGATCTAGTTAAATTGAAATAAACTTGAATAATCTAAAAACAAAAAGAAAATGCACTTTAAACTCTAATTCAAAAAAAATTAGAATAGTAGTCAAATGACGTATATTATCGGCTGATGCTGTTAAAAGACACAATTTTGTTTTGTTTTCCATATTAATGAGGCTCCTACCAAATTATCGAAACCTTAATAATGATTTACCCGGTAAAAGTTAGTTTGTTCTAACCTATTTCCACTTATGAAATAGCAGTTGAATTTTAGACAATCTTCATATTTATAAGAGCATAACGTCGTTGTTATTTATCTGTACTTTAAAATAGTAGTTTCAAATAAAGATCAGTTATTTGACATAAACTGAACCATTAGATGTGAGTCGTATATGACACTTCAGATCAACAATTTTACCATCATGGTCTGACTTATTCTTAACAGTTTATATGTTAAGTACACTTTAGAAAGGAGGCGTCCGCGGCCGAGTGGTTAAGGTCATTGACTTCAAACCACTTTCCTCTCACCGCTGTGGTTTCGAATCCCGACAGGGACTTTGGATTCTTTCATGTGGGGCAACTATCAAGCTAGCTAACGGAACGTCGGTGGTTCTACTCAGGTGCCCGTTCGTGCCTGAAATAATGCACGAAAGGGCACCCGAGGTCTTCCTCCACCAGTGAAGCTGGAACGTTGCAATATGGCCTATACTGTGTCGATGTGACGAAAAAACCCCAAAAAAAAAAAAAAAAAAAAAAACACTTTAAAAATACATTTTAAAAGCAAACTTAAACTGATATTGTTTTGAAATAAAGCGAAATTCTATTTGTGCCAATTACCATTAGCTGCATTGTATTTTCGATCCGTACTGTTATCTACCTTAACGTTTCATATCAAGCATTAACGGTACCACACTATGATACTTTAATCACTATGGTTCGTAAAAAAAGAAAAGAAAAAAAATTGTCAATGTCAATTGATGATTTGCTTTTATAACTGAAAGTAGGCTCATTCATCTGAGTTTTGCTAGGAAACCTGAGGTTTAAGTTGAACCTAAAAGCTTTTAGTGACTCTTTCAGATTGTGACATATCATTTGGTTTATTTGGCAGACATTTAGGTGAAAATTACACTATGTCCATTCAAGTGTAACTTGTGAGTTCACAGGTTAAAGCAAAATAAGAAAGAAAAAATATGTATTATTATGTTCATTGTCACAGTTTACTATGAAAAAAGCAATCAATAATCTATGTACTGGTGAATTCTTTAAGATAGTAGGGTAGGATTCGTTATAATTAAGATAGTTTGATATTCCATTCAAACATTTGTCCATTTTCGATTATCGCCGACACAAACCCGGCAAGGTCATGAAGCCTATTTCTTGTGAGGAATATAGTATAGAATTGTATTCTTTAATCTCCAATTCTGGGAGGTTTTATGTGCTTTTAAAGGGTTGAAACCTATATCGAGGCATATGCAATTATTAATTATACTTTGCATATTTATAGAAACTATTTCCTTGGGACCTAAACGTATATGTTTAAGATCAAAATTGCATGCAAAAATATTTTCAAAGCTTTAAAATATAAAATATGATAAACAAGATCAACAAGGAAAGGCGGCGTTCAATGAACGCAACCCCATATGACCCTGAAACAAAAACCAGTGACAAGGAGCCCAGGCGGACCCCAAACAAAAACAGGACAAGGCAAAGACAGAGCACGTACAGGTTAATCATTAAATGATATATAATTTGTAACTATTAGGAATTCAAAGAAAAGAATAATAGTCACACAAAGGGGAAGGAGACAGGAGACCGGGGGAAGGGGGGAACGCAGAATATAAAGACGCAGAATATTTTTTTCGAGAATATTCCATTGTATATTTACATTTATAATTCATGTGTATTAAATGTTACAATTTTGCTAACTTCCATGATAGTTATCATTTGTATATCAAAACATTGAGGCTCAGAGTCATCAGTTAGTGAAGTGCTTAAATACGAACTGCCAGATAAAGATTAGAGCTCCGTTCATCTGCCTGCCTGTATGGGCAAATTTCTAATGGTTTACGAGCGTCATTACGTCCAAATAAACATAAAAGAGGTCAATGTAACTGTTTTTATTTTGTGTGCGCCTTATTTCTTTGTTTGTAATACAATATTGATGGAATTACAAAGAAAACATAAGAAAACATGTATACACACCTTTTTGCTCGAAGTAATGTTTCTATGTGACCTGTCTCTTTAAGTCATTTTGTATGTGTTCTACAATTCAAACGAACCGCAAACAGGTGTACAGTCTTTTTTACAACACAAAAATAAATTTCTTAACAATATGGAAATTATATTCTTAAAATGTTAATTACATGCCTTTGGATTGTATTTATTATCTGTTGAATGCAGAAATACTTTGTAAACGCGTCCAATAAAACATTATCACTCTAACTTAATATAAACAGAGCAATTATCTCTGGCATTTCTGAATTTAAAACAATTATTACCTTGACACTATTCTGTCAGTCGATAATATCTGGTTACCTAATCTAATGTCAAATACGCATGTAAGATCTTTTCAGAAAATTCCAGACAACGGTATTTCGGTGATTTTCATTCTCGATTATTAGTTTTTCCAAAATCCAGGTAAACTAGAATGTATGATTTGAAGTTAGTGCAGAATGTGACATAAATTAGAAACACTTAATAATTATCTCAGGTTGTTAGAAAAAAAGTTCCTTGAAGTTACCGTATTAAACGTGTTAAATGATATGAAGTAAAAAAAATGAAAAGCGTAATACTCTTAAATTTGATTTTTTTATATTTAACGTTTTGATGTTATTTACTTTGATCGAACATGGAAGACTATATGTATAACATATGATTATGCGACATTTAGAATATGCCTACGTATACATGTATACTGGTGAGATTTGCTTCAAGAGGCTGAAATATTCGTTGTGGT
This sequence comes from Ruditapes philippinarum, assembly GCF_026571515.1. NCBI lineage: Eukaryota > Metazoa > Mollusca > Bivalvia > Venerida > Veneridae > Ruditapes > Ruditapes philippinarum. The sequence goes on along the minus strand of NW_026855174.1, from coordinate 12,289 downwards.
ATTTAAAGCAGTCTTTAATTAGTTAGTCACAGCAAAACATATGTTTCATCTGAAAATTGATATGATCTATTAATTGTTAACTTGTGCCTTAAAAACAACGCATTAGCATACAAAATGTGTAAAATTTCCTTTTAAAATTAGAAAATTCATTGTTTAAGGATTATCCAAACCTTATGTATTTAGCCCTTTTAACTCCTTTGATTGAGTGGTTAATTCTGCATAAATGATTTTTGTCTGGTCATCTCTACTGATTATCATGCAACGACCCCATTGATAATAATGACATAAAACATTGCCTGTCACGTTATGAGATATAGATATTCATACGGGTTCAACATTTGCCCTACAGTTCGTTCTTGATATAAGTACTTTTACAGCAGACTTCAGCATTAATAGATGAACATTCTCAAGAAATACTGAACTTTAATTCATTGTAAACGAAATATCTGAGACCAAGTTTGATTTTGATAGATTAAATAAAGTATCAGAAAAAGGTGAAGCAATCTCTTTAACCGCCTTTTTGTGTCAAACATAATGAATAATGTCTTATAAACCGGCAGTTTATTTTTGATTTGTTTCGTTTTCATATTTTGTTTTAAAGAATTTCGATTATCAAACTTTTTTTCCATTTCTTCCATTAAATAGTCAATGTTAAATTAATGAGATATGATAGGGACACTCTTTTTTTAAAGAAACACTCTAATTAGTTTGCTTAATATTTAGAAGTTGACAATTATACTAATATTTTAGAAAAGTAAAAATATTCAAGATTCAAGTAAAAGTTTACATGTTATGTGCGATTAATGACTGATTTTTCAGTATTTATAACTATATTTATACTGCGTTACTAACGCAGTAAGGGCTATTTTGCACATTTTGCCTCTTTTTAGTAATTTACGTGGGTTATAAGTACCATAATGATTGATAATGTGCAAATTGCCTCCTTTTGGTTAATTCACTAAATCATACTTTTAAACACATTTTAAAATTTTTCATGCAAATTATCATGAATCTGGAAGCGTGCTGCTTTAAACCAAATAACGATTTATTTGTAAGTTGTTTGGCAGGTGAGAAAGTTTTGGGGTATTATAGCTGTTCTGAATGAAATAAAGTGTTTATGAGCCAATCTACTTTCACGACAAAACATATTATTAATAAGGCCTATCGTTAATAAAACATATAGAACAGCTAATTTATTTTTGTTATTGTTGCATTACAACATCTCACGTGCCGATTACTATTCGGAACCTATTATTGCACCTTTTTTCTTGACAATAGGCATTTTATGTAATCCCAAGTACCTTAGTTTATTATCGTTATTTATTACTTAACCCTTCTAATTTTAGCATACGCAGCCAATGAAACAAATGAAGAACAATATTCTAAAAGCTGTTTGATCTTAAGTAACATGGAAACAAGCTTCAATAAAAAAGAAATAGCATATTGAACACACTAAATGTTGTTTTAATTGCATAAATGATGATATTATATTTGGTGTTATCTATGAATTGAAAAAGACACATATTGATTGAGTTTTTATAACATAATTATGACATAATTGCAAATGTTTTACAAGTATCTTAATCTGTGATTTGTTTGTCAAGACTGGAAGATTTTTTAAATTCTTATTAAAGTACAGTTTTATAGTTATTTAGTGCATTGTCAGTTTCAACGACCTTGATTATACCAAAATAAATGACGTTTTGCTTGCAGTTATACAAATATTAATTATCGTTTTTGAATATACAAGTCCTGTAAAACCCAATAATGGAGCTCGGCCGGCCAGTCGTTACACCAATGATCCCTATGCTGTCTTTTACACAAGTTATGCAAATAGTTTTAGTTAGATGCATAGGTCACAGAAAGCTAGAAAAATATTTGGAAAAATGAAATTTTAAAACATGTCCAGTAAAAAACTTCAATGTTTAAAGATAAAATATAAAGTGCATCTCTAAAAGACCTCTAAAATGTCATTAATATGTATCGTTCTTCACATTTTAAAAATAACGTCGCTCTTTGGTTCATAAAGTTTATATAAACTTATATAGTAAAATGACTTTAAAATCTTCTCTAAAACTAGAGTACGAAGCATTACCATGGTGACCATTACAAAGGTAATATGAAATATCACCATGGAGTTCACTAGTTCACTTTGCTTATATTTACGTTTAATGGAGACATATTTAGTCCTTTTAATGTTTGAAACTTAAGGATACATTTCGAATGAATTTAGGTCAGTTAATTTTGCATACTATTTGTTTAGGTAAACATCATCACAAATCTTATCGTGAAATACTACAATGCCTTGTGTCAAGATATTCGGCATGCTGCAGTTCACAGTGAACGTTACATAAGCTTTATAAACAATGCGGTTATTGTAAAAATACCAATGCGACTTTAATACCTTCTGCATCAAAAATGATGAACTTTATTAGCATTTTGTCTCAGGTGAGCGATCTAAGACTATGAGGTCCCTATTTATTTTTTCGCATTATTCTTATCTAACATTGTTGATTGCCTGCTATTTTATAATACAACAAGTGGACTAACTCTCTGCAGCACAATTTGTATTATTTTGTTTTTCACTACCGGTAGATACCAGAAATTGTTACTGCCAGTTGTTATAGCTATAACAGCAGTCATACTTCCTTAAAATATTTCTGAAAATATTACTAAATTTGGTATTTATAATCATTATGGTGGTAAAAGTCAATATAACAATCTCAATGAAAATAAAATATTATCTGTCATTACAAATTAATTCGTAGAATATAATGAAAGCTAGTTTACGGTACCTTGTCAGTGGACTTTTTGCTATTGGCTCGATTGTTAAGTCCTATCATTCTTAAAGTATAAAAAATAGGAAATAACTTGTCCGGTATATTGAAGTAATTGGTATATAACATGGTTTACTGCATACTGATAATAATATGAACAGTCTGGCCAAACATTAAGTAACAATATATTTTACACGAAGCCTTAAAGATAAATGTTTATTAAGGTATACAACTCGACACATTTAACTATTAAGCGTTTTTTTAAAATTTGTTCTTTTCTTTTATCAGCAATACAAGTTTTATATTCTTCTTTTAAATCTTCCATTTGATTTTATTTTCTTCATCTTGTTTTTCGCCGTCATAATGAATTCTCAACTGTTTATAACGTAATAGTTATATGGCGATTGTTCGCAAAGCATATCGTTTGACACGTGCCCTGTGTAATTGTTATATAAGTTATATAATTCGGGGGAATCATCTTTGTTACAAAACTAGCCTGGAGTAAATACTCACATCAGTACATTTTTAAATCAATTTATATGTATGGTTGGCAAAACGTTCTATATTTTTTACCAGTTACTAACATATAAACATGGTGGAATAACTATTATTTAACCAAAATATATTACTTTGAACATTTTGTCTCTTCTTCTTTGCATATTTACATAATTGTGCAGGAATTTTACCATAATATATCATGCAATGACGGAAGACAGGCACTTGTATTCAATTTGCGTTACTTTTTTTAGAAATGTGAAGGAAATTGCATTAAGTTAAAACTTGTTATTTTTTTTACATTTCGACTTTAATTCTGTGAATAACGTCTTTTTAAATCAGTTGCATTAAAGGAAAACATTGAAGAACTTCCCGGAAAAAGATAAAACTAAAGCTAAAAAAGGATACTTCTTGACGCACCTAACCAATTTAAAGTGCAGTCCTCTTCAATAAAATCTGTTTCAGGAAGCAATATGTTTTTGCAGAAAAATCTGATGAGGTCAGCCTTAATATATTATTCTTTTTATAGAAAACGAAATGTATTTATTCGATTTTATTTGATTTATAAATTTTAAAACGTATTTGTTTTCTAACTTCATTATTTCACTCAAGAACTCGTTTTTGTCAATGAATGTGATAAGAATATATTAACTTTTCTTGTAATAATAGTTAATAACCGGACACTCTGTATTCTCTTCATTTATATTACTGTATAAGTCTACAATTCATGGCAAGAGTTGTATGTTATAATATCTTGAGGACAATTAAATGGTTTAAAATGTGTCATTGATGTACCTAAATGACATTTAACTGATAACATGATTATCGGATAAATGAAAATGTGCCAAATTGCCAAAGATATCGTACATCTATTCATGATATCAGGGAGATACGATTTTTATTTATTTTTTTCTTGAATGTACATTCCAGGTCACAAATGTGTACCAGTCATGCAAATCAAAAGGAAATATTGGTATATTTTACGACATTTTAAACTTACAATAATGATGATAATAATAATATAAAACTAATATTTCAAGAAAATAAATAAGTAAAAATAGATGAATAAATAAATATAATAGTTACTATTGAGGATATATGCCTATATACTATTTTGCGATTTATTGATTTGCACTGTTTGTACCTGGGCAAAATTTCAATACACTAGCGAATATTTATATGCATTTTGCCACTGTATTGTGCAATGTAATATAAACAAGGGCAAGATTGTCGCAAAATTCGCCCGTCACAAAAGCCTTTGGCAGAGATTTGGGCATTATGGGAGATATACCCCCGGCAATTTCCGGAAAATAATTATCTGGGTATTTTTTTAATCTCCAGTGACCTTAACCTTGCACATATTAACCTAAATTACATGTGTCACACATGTAGTCATGATAGTAATCATTTGTGTACAATCCATAACAAAATGATCAATAAATGGTTATATGCACAAACTTTGACCTCTCTATGTGATCTTACTTTGATAGCAGGGACCTGGATTATGTGCGCAATAAGCCTTACAATGGTGAACATTTGTGCAAAGTTACAGTAAATCCTCAAATGAATGTAGAATTTCGGTTCCGAAAAAGCAATGACCTCTTAGTATGACCTTAACCTTAACATAGAGACCTGGTTTATGCACGTGACACTGCTTCTCATATGGATGAACATTTCTATGAAGTGGCATTAGAATCCGTTTTTAAACGGGTGTATTAAATACTTTCCTAGAGGCAGTGAACATTTTATACTAGAAATACCAATGCCCAGTCCCGATTTTTTATCAATAAAACTATGAATTTGTAGCCCTTTAATAGACAAGTACTCGACCAAAGAGCACAGTTGATATAAAATTTGTTGGTAGGATCATTCTGATTGCAAAGTAAACTTGAATTTTAAATGAAAAACAAAATATTTCACTCGAATGTCAGTGACTGTAAGTACCTATACGTTTATTGGAGTATTTCAAAGTACGATATTGACTTCTACATGCATGATTTGCAGGGAAAACAATGAATGATGAGCCCAGTTTTCTTGAGAATGTGCCCCCAGAAACATTAATTGCACAAATATCTAGACATAATGTTTCACAAGAAGATATGGAAAGGCTGTTGTGTTTAGAAAACATAAGAAAAGCATGGTAAAATGACCAGGTAACTCCTAAAATCTATGTCAAAAAAGTCATGCATTACAATAATGTGAAGTTATAACTTCAAACTTTCTAACTTAGAAGTAGATAATATGTTCATCAAACTTTGTATATTTGACAGTCTGATCAGAAAAAAAACCCACTGAGTTTGTCGTCGTAGTTTTTATTTTCACAATAGATACTTTGAGTAATTATCAGTTTTAAATTTAAATGTTCTTAAAATGATTTTATCAAATATGAACTTATTATCTATGTTTTACTTTCAATTTGTAGATAATTAACGCTCACTTAAAACTGATTGAGAATGCTGCTGAGAAGGTTGGAGTGTTAGATGTGCACTTTTTTACATCTATTCTTTATTGTAAAGAAGCTGCTAAACATTATATTAAAGACATGTACAGAGGAAAAGACATTATTCTAATACCTGCATGTAATAAAGGAAGAGATCACTGGACATTGTCGGTAAATATCTAATCTAAATACATGATTGTATATAATTTAAATTTCTAAATTAGCAAAAAATAACAGCCTTGTTTTAGTATTTCTAAATTGGCATTTAGAATAGTACATGTATAATATTTGATGGATACTTGAACAAAAAATTGCTTACCACAAAATTAAATCAACCTGTTGAAAATTCAATTATAAATTTCACTTTTAAATTTCCTTGTCAGGCCAGGTAAAATTATTGAATTTTGCTGAAACTGTCACTTTGTTGTTTTTTGTGATCGAGCTAATTCAAAAAGAATCTGTGTATTGGTATATACAATGAAGGAGAATAAAAACTCAATTGAATAATTCTTCTTAATTATATATTAATTTCTTGATAATGACCCAGAAGCTAGACTCCAACAAAAAATCTATTTCGTTTAATAACGTTCTTGAATATGGAAAAATAAACGTATTAAAAACCAAATTGATTATCAATGAGGTTTTCTACATTATTTAAAAAAATGATTATTTATAATAAAATGCACTTCATTTAACTCTGATTTTCTTTTGCAGGTTATGGACCTTAAGAAAGATTCTGTCATTGCTCTGGATTCAATGAGGTCCAAGAATAATGCGGGTGTATTTCTCATGTAAGTTTATGCAAAACACACTCGTAAAATTTAATTAAATTATGTTGCAACATAACAAATTTAATATCTACCATAATTGACATCAGACTGCCATACAATTATAAACAGATATCGATTGATGCAAAATTTGGTGTTATATGGTTTATTCGTATATCAATTAGTCTTCGGCATGATGCTGGATGAACATATAAATATATTTGCAATCACGTTTAAACGTTAGGTTGAGAACTAATTTACTAGGCCCAAAGTAAGCCCACCGGCTCAACAGGGGAGGTATCAGATTTGTACGAAAGACAGGTGGGGATATTTTATCATAATAATTCCAAATTTTATCGTTTTACTTTGTGAATTCGCATTTTCAACATACGAAACACAATAATTCAATTTTTTTTAACTTTTAAATTCACGAATTCACCTTCACGAGTTCAACTTTGCGAATTCACGTTTAGAACTATTCAATTTCAGCTTCAGGAATTCAAGATTTCAATTTAATGAAATAAGCATCAAGAACGTGTTTAAGTTGTATTCGTCAGTTCTGTATTTTGAAATCGTGAATTCGTGTAATTTAAATTGTCAGTTCGTGAGGATGAACCCGATAATTGAAGAAGTTGAAATGTCATCAACGGTCTTTTTCAAGTGGGTGCTGGTTTGATAATCAAATGAGACGAAACTCCTTAAAAATTGATCGCTGGGATAATGTGGAACAGTATTTTGTCTCTCATTGCGGATTTAGATATCATGAGGGGTTTGTAGTCCGTCGCGTTCAGAGAAATCGGTTATTACATGTTTATTGTTCTGGAAAGCCGGTAAGGTCCATCGAGATATGACCGCCTAACGTAAATTGGATTTTAACAGACAAACAAGAAATAAGCACAATCATTCATCATTTTAGTGTTTAGCATAAGACATTGACCTTTTCACATATTCCGTTTACTGATATCAAAATCATTATTTGTTTCAGAGAATGCGTAAGAATCCACTTTTGGGAAAGAACAAGGACTGGACAATCAATGTATTAAAGGTATTTATAACTAATTGAGCCAATCGTACTTTTTATTGTTGCCTACTTAAGCTCAGTGGCGATATATAGGAATCACTTCTCCGTCTGTCTCTTTATCACAAAACTTATCAGGGCTATTTCTGAAGAACAACTGGAACAATTTCTTCAGTAATCAGTAACAAGTCTTGTTGTGCATTTCGTCTGCATTGTCCAGTTCAATGTTTGTTGTCACGGGTTATGACCCTTTTATGAATTTTATTTTAAAAGTTTGTCCGGAAAACTTATCTTATACTAATTATTCAATTTGAGTGAAATCGTAACTAAATTGATTAGTAACTCAACCATTTGTGCATATTAAACTATTTCGTTTTCTGTTGAATGGTTTTGGCTGCGTTCTAAAAAGGCGTTTTGACCACTCATTGATTTTGTGTCATAAAACTTTTTCATACTTCTCTTCAAGCACTTTATGGAAAATGTTCCTATATATGTACTTCTAGTGCAATTTGAGTAAAATTGTGAATGGTTGATTGTTTTTTTATTGGTTGAATGATTTTTGTATTTCTTTATTGATTGATCTTTTTGGCTGAGTTATGGAGCATAAAATACAGTGTTTCTTTGAATATAGTTAAGAGATACTTTGCATAATTTGATATCGGTTCTTTTTTCACACTAATGATAATATTGCATGTTTGAATTTCTACCTGTAATTCTTACTTTCTGTACACTACAGAAAAAAACTCAAATATCCATACAGTGAGCTTACATTTCGAACAAACTGTCCAATCACCCCTTAATTAGCTATCATCAGGCGTCTCTTGTGATCAATTATCGCTCTTGTGCTGATAATATGTTCTGGTAGTGTATGCCAATATAACAGTCCCCTCTTTCTGGATTACAAACCGGGTATTGTATCCGATGCGGTAATAGGATTTAAAAGGAAATATGAAAATAATAAAAAAATGAAACAGTTGCAAAACTTTTAACATTCAACTTTTTAATATTTAAATTACAAGTTTTTAGTATATTAAATGCTTACCTTGTGCATACCCTATCTGTCAGGATAACTCTGAACTTGAAAGAAGTTATAAGCGTGACTTCTGGAAGTCTCTCGGCATCTTTTGGTTTACTGGATCTGTCTTTGTTAATTCGATCACCAGTTTCAGGAAGGTGAAGTGAAAGATATAAAAATAATATTTTGTCATGTATTCACTCAGAGGCACATGATTTAATATTTCTGATTCAGTATATAATTAGGGTTTGCCTAAACAGCAGAATGGATGCGATTGTGGGATCTTAATGTGCCAGAATGCAGTGAAAATGGCATTTTATCTGCCTCAATTTGTTGTGCAGGTACATTGTATATATAGTACAATACATTTTATTATTCAATATTTAATTCAATATGTTTTGCTATTATTTAACTATTTGTTCACCAAATCTGCTGACTTCTTGCCATTGTCATTTTTTAATAAATCACAACCATATTGAAATAAAAGAAATTATCTAAACCATCACAACATCAATGCAGAGAGTGAAATTTTGTGAGCTTGTTGGTCTGTCGGTCATTCTATTCGACCGTTGATTAGCTCATTTCATTGTTTCAGGACGATAACTATTGATCAAGGCCATTGATTTTAGAATTTTTGGTACACAGATGTATCATCATTAAATACAGTGCAAGTTTAAATTTGCCCTCATTCTATTAATGTTTTATTGATTTATGGAATCCCCTTTTCTCTCATTTGTTTTTAAATAAAAACATAGTTTGCAAATTATCATTTTAAAGAGACAATAACGTCTAATATTTTAGTTAATCTAATGTTTTAAGAAACTGTTTAGGGAACGGTTAGCAGTCAAATGACTTACATCTATTCTAGTAAGAATCATAGACAATCCGATATTAAAAAGAAAATCAGTTCAATGTTGTTTTTTTTCAAATTAAAGTAAAAAAAGTCTCAAACCAAGTCACAGTAATGCTCTACAAAGTAATATGCTTATAAACTTTCTGAAAATATCTTTGACTTTGAACTTTTTGTAGAAAAACAAACTTAACCAAACTGCTTAAATAAAAACAATGTAAATAACATGATTTGACGTTATCCAAATATTTGGTACGTTTTGTGTGTTGCAAAAGATACAGAAGTAAAAATGAGTGTAAATGTTTGATTCCTGTGCTTTATATAAAATGTGAATTGCATGTGTTCAGCTGGTGTTCAAACGTTCAATTTTAGTTGGTAATTATTTTATTTTCTAACAAATACATTAGAAAAAATGATTTTGGTGTATAAGGTAGGGTGTGTGAGGTAATATTTATGATAACTTGAATTTGTTTTAGGAAGATATTCATTGGATACGAAGAGCAATGGCAGTGGAGATTTTAACTAGCAGGCTTTTGCCAAGAACATAAAAAACGTAGTTTGTGCCAATTACATTCAGATACTACCTGAGTAATCCACCTGTGAATGAACGAGATGTGTACGTTATATTTGAAAACTATATCATTGATATACAGTGGTGAGGAAAATTACAGACATTCATGTGTGTAAATTTAAAACACATTATCATGCAAACTAATGATTTGAAGGGTATGGTTTCGTTAATTGTAGAGTGAAGCAGTAAAGTGTGTTACATCTTAGTATTTTCAACTTGCGTGTTCTCTCTTAAGCGGGTACAGTTAAAATGGTTTATAAACTTTGATAATCAATTTTACACAACAAATGTGGCTGCTCCATATGTGCGGTAATTAATTTCTTCATTTTGAATATATGATAAATATTTTATTAAAGTATTGATATTACTATCTACAAAGAGTGTTTTGGTTTGTAATAAGTAAACTTCACGTATAGCGAACACGTTTATAGCGAACTTCCGGTTATAGGGAATAATTTATATTGGCCCGAATTTTGCCCTTCTTTATTTATTATAAAAAATATATGGTTATAGCGAACACGGTTATAAGGAATTATCGCTTATAAGAAACTCATGTCCAAATTTAGTTAATAGTACAGAAAATTACACTTTTATAACTAACTCCAAAAGATTGGCTATCCGTAAATAGATCCCGCATTTTCAACTTTCGTGGTCATTCGCACGGATTAAAATTCGGGCGAATGTACCGTTTATTGCTGTATGTACTCAAATGAATTTGTATAGTTTTCTATTTAGGATATTTTTATCATGAGCTCTTTTCACCAAGATAAAGCGGTTATTTATTTATTTTCTTCAATAGTTTTGCGCGAGTAAAATAATTATAATAATTTATAATCGGTTTTCAACATAATCATGCATGCTTGCAAGCATGATCCATTGCAAACTGCAAAATACGCTTGATTTAAATGAGAAGAAATCTATATCTTACATAAGTAAAAGTCACCCTTAAATTATAATAGAAGATATCCAATATAAAAGAAAGGGAAAATCAAAAATCTTGTTTATTCTCAATCATGGAAAGAAACGAAAAGAGTTTAGAAACAAAATATTATATTTTAAGTGAAATTGGGATAGGGAGTAAAACTAAAACTGAAAAAGCAATTATTTTCAAATTTCAAAAAGAACGCTCTCGGGTATTGTGTCTAAAATATAAATAAATTACTAATATTTCTATTTCTTACTCAAATGCTCTTCACAAATGTCGGACAATGGTAAACAATCAGTTCGTTATTATATTTAAATCCGTTCGCTACTAAAACTCCTGATACAAGGAACTAATTCGCTATATGCGTACAAGGAACTCCGGATATAAGAAACAGGTTTTGAATATCTTAGTCAGTTCGTTATAAGCGGAGTTTACTGTATACATCTTTCGAGCGCTTAAGATAATTTAAACTTTAATTTTCAAATAGATAATGGTTGTTTTCTTACCATAAGAATTGGCGTTTGTTTTATTGCCATTTAATCACTTCACTCAGGTGATCTTTTCTACCTATGTATCCGTCGTTATCAAATTTATTTTTAAACCAATATCCTAAAAATACCTTTGAATTTGACTAAACATTACTGGAATGACTTTAAATAGACCCTCAACGAAATATTTAAAATGCATCGTTTAGCGCTTTTTTGCCAAGAATAGAAAAAACGTATACTATTATGTAGTACTATTTGCATCAAACATTGCGTATCAAATTTATATGAATATGAAAAAATATAACATTAATATGGTGACGTGTACTAAATCCTTTAGTATAATTGCAGATATACTTAGCTAGTATAATTGCAGATATACTTAGCTAATCCCTTGCATTTTACATGATTGTATTATTGTTTCAAATATAAATATGTGTTCACCACATCATTTAAATGAATGTGTGGTATTGCACTTGGAGCAATCAAAAGATGTGCTATTTTTCTTAGAGAACGCTGTTGTTTTTGTTGCATAGCTTCAAATTCATTAAAGCTTTTTATCACACACCCGTGCCGATTTTGTGACTCCGTAAAAATGGTATGGCACGGCCGTGCATATATTTTGACGTGACGTCATTAGCGTTATACATAGTGTAAAGACGCGCTAAATGTTAGCGTTATACTATAGGCGCGTCAATGTAAAATGACTCTTATTTCACTTTAAACGGTATTTATTTTGGGTATGTGATAAATAAAATATTAAATTCGTGTAAGCTCATTACTGAATTTATTGCACTCGTTAAATAAAATAATATTATTCAACTCGTGCAATAAATTCAGTATTGAACTTACACTCATTCAATATCCGCTATTTACCTTTTAAGCTTGACTCATGTTTGAAATGTAGAACACATTTCCTTATACAAAACATTATTTGTAAATAAAA
>NW_026855173.1:0-5308 GCF_026571515.1 Ruditapes philippinarum | reverse complement strand
AAAGTACTTTTTACAAATGAGTTTACATGTAAATGAAAACAGATGGTGTAATCTTTGATAAGGTATAACGAATGGACATATTTGACATCCAGAAAAAAATAACGTCAGTGTTCCGGTAGACAATGACAGAACATATTTCTGTCACTCATGATTTAACAAATTACAACATTTGACAAAAAGTTACGCATACTCCACGGGATGTGACGTGGTGTTTTACTTGTTTTTCAAAAGGGGGTCATGAGTAAATTGTGTGTGTGTGTGTGATTTATACATAAAAAGCAAACACACACAACAATACGTTAATAAATGTTCAAATATAATAATAACTATTCTAGAACAAAATCCCGGTTGGGGTGTCATGACACTTAGCTCCAGTGGATACGTACATGTGATATTGATGTACAGGGGTAAAAGGCTTAGTTTTTGTTCATTTTCACTTTATGAGATAAACTTGATATAATATATCTTAATTGATGTAAACTAGAACCCATCCACAATTTTAATCATTGGCAGTTATTGTTATTTACGTCAGTGAGCGAGTCTATTCCAGAGCTACAGGAGTATGTTGAAATTTTAAATGATGATGTGGTTATTACACGTCACAATAGTGATGATATTGTTAATAAATTTGGTAGAGATTTGATTGATTTTTGTAAATGTTACTCTGTATATATCATAAATGGTAGATTTGGCGTTAATAGTGGAGATTTTACTTTTGTTAGCCCACTTGGTTGCAGTGTTATAGATTATTTTATTAGTAGCAGAAACATTTTTGAAAGAATTTTTAATCTTACTGTTGAAAATAGGTCCGAAAGTGATCATTTACCAGTTTGTTTAGCACTAGATAATGATACATCTGTTAACAAAGTGTCATTAAGCCGTAATATAAGAAATAATTCTAAATCTGAAAATTTTACATTTTGTATTAACAAGGACAATTGTAATGTGTTTGAATCTCTTTTATTAGAAAAGGCTACAGAAGGAATTTTTGATGTAATAGATAGGCAAATTGATGATAACCTTTCCAATATTGATGATATTATTAATAGTTTTGAAAATGCAATTCTATCATGTAGTGACCCTTTCAAAAAATACAAAAGAAAACCTATGAATAATTTCAATAAACAGTGTTGGTACGACAAAGAATGCAAGGTTTTAAAGGTAAACTGTAATAAATGTTTAAGAAAATTCCGTGAAAGTAGGAGCATTTTTGATCTTGACAATTACCTTGAAAGTAAGAAAAATTATAAAAATACATGTAGATTAAAAAAGAAAAGTTATAATGAGGCTTGTTTAAGAAAACTGGAATCAACTGTTCGTGATTCCAAACTATTTTGGAGAAATCTTAACAGAATGACAAATAGTGTAAAGTGTCATCCAGATATTACATCTGATCAATGGTATGAACATTTCAAACAGGTGTTCAATAGTAATACTGAAACTAGTGTTGATGATGATGTAAATGTACCTGATAACCTTATATTAGATGATATTGAAGACAGCTTGTTTAATAGTGACATAACTGATGATGAAATTCTTGAGGCTTTGAAAAATATAAATCCTAAAAAATCTTCTTCAGGTAATTTGGTAGCAGAACATTTTATTTTTGGTATACACATTTTACTACCTTATATTAGGAAGCTATTTAACCGGCTTTACACATCAGGTGAATTTCCTTCAAATTGGTCAGAAGAAGTTATAGTTCCTCTTTATAAAAAAGGAAAAATTAACAATCCAGATAATTACAGAGGTATTGCTCTTTTAGATATTTTTAGTAAGCTATATATAAGTATATTAACAACACGTGTAACTTTTTACTCTGAGGCTCTACATAAAATTACTGAAGCCCAATCAGGTTTTCGTAGTGGATATTCGACCATTGATAACGGTTTTGTATTATATTCAATAGTGAGTAAATATTTAGGTATGAAAGGTAAAAAGGTTTATGTAGCCTTTATAGATTTCAAGAAGGCATTTGATTCTGTAAATAGATCAAAGCTTTATTATGCATTGTACCAACATGGTTTTAAAGGTAAATTACTTTTTGCTATACAGAGTATATATAAATCAGTAAAAGCATGTGTCAAAAGTAGTAATAATAATTTAACTGATTGCTTTGAATGCCCTCTAGGTTTAAGACAAGGATGTAAGCTCAGTCCAATTTTGTTTTGCTTATTTATTAATGATTTGGAGTCTTTTTTGAGACAAAATGCTACTCATGGTGTGCAGTTATCACCTGGAGATATTGAAATTTTTCTTTTAATGTTTGCAGATGATGTAGGTTTGATTTCAGATACCATCGTAGGTTTACAAAATCAACTTAACGGTCTTCAAAAATATTGTTTAGAATGGAAACTTAATGTAAATGTTGAAAAAACGAAAATTGTTGTTTTTAAAAACGGAGGTCACCTATCTAAACGAGAAAAATGGTTTTATAATGATAACCTTATTGAAACAGTAAATGCCTTTACCTATGTGGGTTTAAATTTCACAAGTAAATTATCATTGTATAAAATGTCTGAAAATTTAGCTATAAAAGCAAAAAAAGTATTAGTTATCCTTTTAAAAAATATGTATAATCTTTTACCAATGTCAGGTAAATCTTATTTCAAAATTTTTGACTCAAAAATATGTCCTGTTTTGTTATATGGGTCAGAAATATGGGGACTTGAAGTTAGGGATTGTATAGAACGTGTTCAAATATATGCATGTAAGAGATTTATGAATATTTCTTTAAAGTCGTGTAATGCAGTTGTAATGGGAGATTGTGGAAGATACCCAATGTATATATATGCAACAAAAAGATGTATTAAATTTTGGATACGGATTTTATATATGGATGATGAGAGATATGTTAAAAAAAGTTATTTTATGCTTAAACGATTAGATGAACTAGGTTATAAAAATTGGGTGACAACTCTACGATTAAATCTCTATAAAAATGGTTTTGGCTATATTTGGGAACAACAAAAGGTTGAAAATGCAAACTTATTCCTTACCCTTTATGTAAATAGATTAAAAGATCAGTACATGCAAAATTGGAACAGTGAGTGTTTAGAAAACAGAAAGCTAGTATTCTATAGAAATTTTAAATGTAATATTAATTTTGAAAAATATCTGGACTGTATAGATATATTGAAATTTAGGAGTAGTCTTGCTGCTTTTAGGTCATCTTCTCATCAATTGATGATAGAGAAAGGAAGACATATTGGTATTCCAAGGGAAATCCGTTTTTGTATACACTGTCCATATGAAATTGAATGTGAATTTCATTTTCTGTTAAAATGTCCTTTATATAATAATCTACGTCAACAATTTATACCAAATAAGTATTGGGAACATCCAAATAATCATAAATTTAACTTATTAATGTCATGCAAAAGTGTAAAGACAATACGAAACTTATCAATGTTTTTATATTATGCATTTAAACTGCGAAATGAATCTTTATCTTAAATGTCTTTATGTCAGTTGCTAAATCTTATTACATAATTATATGTTTTTTGAAAATTGCCTAAAATGCTGCTCTGACAACATGTCATTGTACTTTATACAACTCTATGTAAATCTGTATATTATGCGATGTTATATTATCCTAACTAGCTGTCATGTCATTATGCTATTGTGTTTATATATATATATATATATATATATTTCATGTATACATGTGTATGGGCCGGTGGCCTGAATGCAAATTTGAAATAAACTTAACTTAGTTAAAACAATTGTGCTTAATCCTGAATATTTTTTTTCTGCATGCAAGTTTTTATTAAAAGAGGTTATGACCCTACTATTTTAAGACATACTGCATGTTTAGTGTTCAACCCTTTTACAGTTGGACACTACGCTTTCCTCTTTTGATTGCATCTGACGGACCAAGTGGGAGACTCTATGATGGATAGTTCGTAAAGCCCTTTGGGACTGAATTGTCTTAATGTTCGTCTTCTGCCTTGCTTCGTCGGGCCCTTGTAGGTGATTTTCTTGTTGCTCTGTCTTCCTTTAGGACATTGAGTACTTTTGTTATGGTCATTGGGTTTACTTTTATAATGTTTCTACATGATCATTTTAGTGTTTTACTTATTTAACCTTTTGTAACCATGACAACTGTTAGAATTTCACTTGGCGGGGATTCATTTTATTTACACTGTCTCGTTTATAGGAACATGATGGGGCTAAGAGCGAGGTTTGGTGCACCATTAACCGGTTTAAACTCCCCAGCAGTCATTATTATGCTGCTGACCGTTCCAAGGCGGCGCCCCACTGTGTTCCTCAGATGTATGTCTATGTTGTTTCATACTGTTTTGGTGACACTTTTGCTTGTGTCCCTTGTTGTTTTCTCGTCTACGGTAAGTATCTTCCCCATTGCCTCTAGTTTTTATTTCTTTGATTAACCCCCCCTTTCCCCCGGTGTTCTGTCCCCTTCCCCTTTGTGGGCCTATTATTATTTTCTTTGAATTCCTAATCAGTTACTAATTATTTATCATTTAATGATTAATGTGTCGTTGCCCTGTCCTTTTTATGTTTGGGGTCCGCCTGGGCTCCTTGCCATTGGTTCTTGTTGCTGGGTCATATGGGGGTTGCGTTCATTGAACGCCGCCTTTCCTTGTTGATCTTGTTTATCATATTTTAAGCTCCGCCTAAAATATGTGGACACGGTACTGCAGTTTCTGTAACATATTCAATGAAACTGTAGGTAAGGATACTCCACTCTCTCCGAGATTTAACATTAGAATTATTTATTATGTCGATTTACTTTATATATACTACTATCATATAGCCTTTCAAACTTTTTTTAATTTTAAGATATATAATCATCAACATAATTACGGATCAATTTCATAAAGCAATTTCACTTTCATAAAGCAATTAATGTTGTATTATTTTTGTATCATTCCGTAATTAAAATTTATTTCTGAAATAGATTGTCCGATATTCTGGAAACAAAGTAATCCCTCGGAAGCATTAACCACAACGAAGTCGAGCATGAATAACACCATAATACAGTAAAGGCACATTATGCCTCGAATCCATATATTCTTATATTATTTAGAAATGCAAAACGTGTGTTTAATAATGTATAAATAAAGTGTATGTAATGATAAAATAGCGGTGAACATGCAGTTATGTATCGTAAAGATAGCGAAATGTAAACACAGTAGTATTTTGACTTCCATACAAAATACTAATTCACTATTCACAATACCAATTGTGTCTTGTTTCTCTAAAATTATTTCGTATTATTCAACACCGTAGTGCAATATTAGTATTACCATGGATCGTTGTCGCAATTAAATACTTTTATTATAAA
>NW_026855172.1:0-19790 GCF_026571515.1 Ruditapes philippinarum | reverse complement strand
TAAGACTGCTCGCAAAAACCTGCTGTGAGATTCTTAAATATAGAAACAACTTTATATATAGTAAGAATACTAATTAAATTGTAACATATCACTATTGTTTAACTATACAATAGCACAACTCTAACAAGTTTTTAATGGTTTTATTTGTTAATACAAGTAAAATTTAAAGATGTTTATAAGCTAACTGGAAATTATTATTTTTAAAGAAGTAATATCTTGTAATTAGGACTAAATACATCATAAGTACAAAATTTTAACTTTTTCATATGGTTTTAAGTAATTAGTATTTTACAAGCTTCATTTTATAATATATATAAATTATTTTTTACAGGCACTCTGAAAAAACAACATTTTTATCCTTTTAGCCACTTTGTACTTGATTTTAGTAGCAAGTAGATTTCTTTTATGTGTAAATGATTGTCTTGTCTCTTATAATTCTTATATAGAATGGCTGTGTACATGTATTATGATATTTTATGTTTGTAATATGTTATATGTACATAGACGAGACACAAATAAAAAAATATATATATATATATATATATATATATATATATATAATAAAAAAAAAAAAATATATGCAACCCAAATATACAAAACTTTGCCAAAATCGTAAAACATTCTTTTCATTGCATTTGTAAAGAATTAAAAGTGAAAATATTAGTCTTAATATTTTAATTACACTAAATATCTTGTAGATTTTAGCATGTTTATATTAACGGATTAAAAATACCAGCTCATATCTAAAATAGATATTTTTGTCTGATCAATCAATTTATACTCCTTTAAAAAGAACGAAACTAAATTTCCCGAATTTATGTTAAATAACCGACAACGACACACTTTAGTTTAATTTATACTTTATTGTTGCAACACTTTAAGTCACAGGAAAATACGACAATTCATTATTGAAACACTTGCTTAACAAAAGCTCGGACAATGCCATCAAGAAAGTGGGTACAAGTTTAAATACAATTATAGTATTTATCACAAACATTTCCGGACAAAATCATTTAATGCAAACACATTTACAAAGTCATTTCCTGCGAAGGCATTTACGTTATTCATTTTATGTGTCATTCACTTTTCAATACACAATCAATACATACTTAGTGTTACTATTAAACACCAATTGCTGATGATTATCTGTACAAGTCATAATATATAATCAGTTCAATAAAACAAACGCTTTTCTTAAGCTTTCGACGTTTAGTCTTCTTCAGAAAAAAATTGACGTTTATAACATAACAATTTTTTTTTTTTTTTTTTTTTTTTTTTTTGTACAAGTCATAACATTCACAAATCAAGCTGCTACCTTCCCGACTTAGATAGCGATTTCAGTGTTGTCAAGGAAATGATATACACAGATAATTGCTATAATCAACAGCTTAAAGTATATATAGCGAAAGATCGATCAAAACAAGTAAGCTATTTTAAAAACACCTTAAAACTATAAAAAAAAAAATTAAAGAATAAACAAACTAAACGAACCAATTAAACTAATTATTATCTATTTATAATATTAATTAGGGTTGAAGTTAGCAAAATAAGGCAATATAAAACAAAAATTGAATTGAAATACACATCCCCTTTCCGGTGTTGTTCACAAATGATGATACAAAAGACGGGTGTTATATGTAATGTGATGACATATACTTATTAATTGTAATCCTTAAAAAATATACTATTTGAAAAGAAGCTCTGCCTAAGATTTGGTTATACATGTATATGTTGTTTGCTATACATCCAAAGACATCAAGAAACTAAAGTCGTGATCGTGTGGTGTTAACATCATAGTTCTCTTTGGAAATTGAATTGTCCAAATGTCTGTCTTAGCAAGTTCTCCGTTTGATGTCGTATATACTTGGAGACGTCCCTAAATGAACGCTACAAATTGTTTTCTCGATGTTATTATCTTTTGTGATTTTACTGGTTCCAACTGAGTAATTGTTCAATAACTTGTTTGACCCAGAAAGCTGGCTTTCTAAATGTTCCTATACATATACTGAATTGCCTTGAATTTAAGGAAATTATAATATATCTAACATTTTCTAGTGCACGTGATTAAGCCGTAAAGAATAAAGCATATAATTCTTTTTAAAAGTCAGTCAGGTAATTTACTCATTTTTTCTAAAATATATTTCTGTGAAATTGTTAGTAATAATGACAAATTAGATACCATACCTTCTATTTGACCTATCAACAGCACCTTAAACCTAAATTCATTTTATTAAATACAACAATCTACATCTATTCTTGTATGATGCATACTTTATATTTTTTAACCAAATAAATTCTACATCTGCAAGTGTCGAAGGCAGAGCTTCTTGGATGGCATAAACATGTAAATAACTAACAGCATGCCCTGACGATATTGCTTATATTGCAATATTGCTGTTTTCTATTTACGACAACAGATATAACGATTTATTCCAAGTAATTAAATTAAATCAGAAAACTGTAATATATCATTTTGTATGCAAGATTCATATAGATATATATAGCAAGCATTTAAAAAAAGAAAGAATAAAATGAATTTAAAAAAGCAGGGTGAGACCTGACTTGTAGCAGGTGAACAGAATATTTACGTTCATGAAATGTTTATACATAGTCACGGGGGAGGAAGTGTTACACGAAGGATGGAGTTCTTATGATAACTTGTTCAGGAGTTCTTGTGATAACTGTCACGGAGTTCGTCGGAAAACATCTGTATATACTACAAAAACACTCGTTAAAAATGGTTATTTTCATCTTTCAAAAATGAGTTTTAGATGCTAAATTAAACTTTAATGATTAAGCTTGTCTTACATCTTGTATTATGTGTCAAAAACTAATTCACATGCCATTTTTAATCGCCTCTTGCTTTAAATCTGGTAGTTTTCAGTAAAATTTCCAAATTATTTGCCAATTCACAAGTTTTGACCTGTTTATTTCTGGTCTTCATCCTTGCCATACATAATTACCTAATTATAATGCAAAATTGCAAATATAAAGCACCGGCTAACAGATATATACCCGATTTTTCAAATGTTCCGAAGTTCTTGTGATAACTCTGAAGATGTCACAGAGTTCTTATGATAACTTTTGTTATTGCCGATGTGTTTCTTGCGCTAAATCACGGCACGTTTTAGCGTTTTTTATTATTTAATAAGATTGTAAATCATTATGAAATGTAGTACGCTCATCCTTTGCGCAAAAAATAGGATATATAATGTTGGTTTTGAGTGAATTTTAGTTCAAGAGATATTATTTCTTACCCCCAGTTTCTTTTTCATAGTATTTTTTTTTATTTGACGCAGATTTTGTCCGGCTCCTAGCAGTATTCTGGCCCTTTATCATTTTCATCCAGTCATATAGACTATTTTTTCTCAGTTTAGCATCTATGTTACTGCATCAGTCAGAGAAACAATTATTTTCTATGTAACACAGCAGTTATAATAGTACAGCGATTAATATGTTTCAAAGTTTTAAGTTACATTAGAGAACTTGCGACACTTACAAGCAACACCTGCACACCGTATTACCGGCGGCAGTGATGGCAGATCACTGCAGTGATGGCAGATATCTGAAAATTACCGATCGATACAGGTAGGTTATAAATTTGGTTGGTTTAATTATATTACACAAATACGGCCCATTTCATTGCTATAAAACTATTGTCCATTGAATGGAGATACTGTAAGGTAATTTTGGACTCGTTTTTTCCTGTTTTAAGACTATTTTGAGCAGGTTAAAAGTGAAAGCCTTAGAAAAATCCGTGAAAATGTCTGTTTTCTGTTCAAAATATCTCAAGTTTTAAGTAAATGGCAGGATTTCCTGTTATCAATATAGACGTTCATCCATTGGGGTCACGCAAGCCAAATATCTACCCCGTGAGTCTTTTCTTGAAAGTTTTACAGACGCTCAATCTTGTCCGGTCGAAGAAAAAATGCTGCTGTTGTAGGCAGATACATATTATAAATGCTGCCGTCGATGGCAGAAATACCATGAAAGTGGCTAACATTCTGACAGAAAATCAAGTTCAATCTTTTATCAATTCCTCTTTTCTTTGCGTCCTTTTAGTCAGAATTGCGACGTTAAACTATCATTTCTAATATTTTCTCAAGATAGAAAAGTTATTAACCCATTACCCCATGAGCATCTTGTGAAAAATGGCTGTTTTCATTGAAAGGTCTCCCGTTACAAGTTCAAGTTGCTATAAAACTATAAAAACTGCTTCAATACTAATCAAACTTGGCACAAATGTTGACTGGACCATTGCCTTTGTAACAACATGTTCAGTCTGAAATTTCCTGTTACCATAGCAACTAGGGGACATCTCAAAATTGCCAAAAAATCACTATTTTGCGTTGATTTTTTCCATCAAAATTGATTTCAAAGTGATGCCACTTCTCAATGGATTGAGATAGAGTCAAAGGCTTTTCAGCATTGGTTACACGTTACCTTAAGATCGACCTGGGGCCATTTTTAGCCTCCCACAAGTCCAAAGTTTTCTTGGCAATGAGGGGGACTCAGCCCCCCCTTCAAACCCCCCAAACAGAAGGGGGCACACTCCCCTTCTGGCAACCCCCTGATGTATCTTTTGGATGGGGGTGGGGGCCGCGCTGAAAAAGTGGTCAATTTTTTAAACAACATTTATCAAACAAAAACAAGTGTTTGGGGGCCTAAATAAGGCATTTTTTCACCATTTGAGAAAGCAAAAAAGGAGGGGGGGATGAAAAAGGCGTAGAAAGGCGTATATATCTGGTAATGGGTTAATTAACAGAAAATGATTTTAAAAAAACGAAATTACCCCAAAACGCGTTTTTCCATGTTAAAACATGGCCTCACATATAATTTTGAAGAAAAATTGCTGTTTTGTAGATTTTTTGATTTTTTTCATTAATGCGGTATGTGCATCGAAAAAAAGCTTATTAGCAACATGCAGTTACAATACAAAAAGTTATGATTTAGTACCACAAAATTTCACTATAAATAGAGAAATGAACATGAAAAACTTCATTTTTCTATATTCATGCATGTGTGCTTGATCTGTTGTGTCTGTCAGTTACATGCATACAATACTATATGTATCTTAAGTTTAGCAGCGCACTCCCTTTTTAAGACATAAATAACGCCAATTGCATATTACAGCAAGTAACTTCTGTAAGTGAATATTCATTTGCTAGCATATGACATTATTTTCTCGAGGTAATAATGTTCATCGCTTTATGACAAATAAAGGCTGAAATTTACTTAATCGGCGCAGATTATAAATTATTAAATTGATGTAATAAAGGGGAGACTATTAACCTCGCAACTGGCATCAGTGTATCATAAAACAATGTATGTTAATGTAAAATGGAAAGATAATATTATTGACAGTTCAAATATTTTCCTATATTATCAAGTTCTTGAAAAACACGACAACGTGGATTCATTTCTTTAAATTTTCATGTTTGTAATAGCGCTGTAGTTTGCCTTTGAATTACATTTACTATGCTAAACTATTAACAACAGTTCTAACATCACGTGCTCCCATTTAACTATATATTTTTTCATTCATTTTAGTTGTAACCATGACAACTTATAAAGATGAACCTTTCGATGATTCATATCACAAGATGAAAATAAATCCTGTATTTATAGGAAAAAAACTAGAATTTTTTTATTTGTTATATTCTTTTTCTCTTTTTTGACCTTTCAATTCATATGAACAGATCAAGCACACATGCATGAATATAGAAAAATGAAGTTTTTCATGTTCATTTCTCTATTTATAGTGAAATTTTGTCGTACTAAATCATCACTTTTTGTATTGTAACTGCATGTTGCTAAAAAGCTTTTTTCGATGCACACACCGCATTAATAATTTTTTCTATCTTGAGAAAATATTAGAAATGATAGTTTAACGTCTCAATTCCGACTAAAAGGACGCAAATAAAAGAGGAATTGATAAAAGATTGAACTTGATTTTCTGTCAGAATGTTAGCCACTTTCGTGGTATTTCTGCCATCGACGGCAGCATTTATAATATGTATCTGCCTACAACGGCAGCATTTTTTCTTCGACCGGACAAGATTGAGCGTCTGTAAAACTTTCAAGAAAAGACTCACGGGGTAGATATTTGGCTTGCGTGACCCCAATGGATGAACGTCTATATTGATAACAGGAAATCCTGCCATTTACTTAAAACTTGAGATAGTTTGAACAGAAAACAGACATTTTCACGGATTTTTCTAAGGCTTTCACTTTTAACCTGCTCAAAATAGTCTTAAAACAGGAAAAAACGAGTCCAAAATTACCTTACAGTATCTCCATTCAATGGACAATAGTTTTATAGCAATGATATGGGCCGTATTTGTGTAATATAATTAAACCAACCAAATTTATAACCTACCTGTACCGATCGGTAATTTTCAGATATCTGCCATCACTGCAGTGATCTGCCATCACTGCCGCCGGTAATACGGTGTGACCTGGGGAATTCTAGTTTGAATGCCCATGCACAATAACTGAAATCCCATTCTAGGTAAATCACTACTTTTAAACAATATATTTGCAGACGACACGGAAAAGTTTGGGAAGTTATCTACATGTGTATTTGAAAACCCAGCTTAACATTGCTTATTGGTACTGAATTATATTCAAAATAAAAAAGGTTCGAAAAACTGCTCTGAAATTTTGAATAAATGTGAACAAAGTTGTTACATCTCAGGCCTAAATTCCATCAAAATGTAAAATAAAAGAGCAACATTAAAACATGATAATGCTGGACAGGTACCTAACTTTGTTCTGTCAAAGTTTGCACTCTTTGGTAGACAGATTTTTACTTTATTTGTTAAAAAGTGCGATTTGGTGCCGGGAACTGCTATGAAACCAGTAGGGCATTTATGTACGTGATAAAATGCGCTTTGAAATACTCAAATATAGTATTTTCATGCCTATTTCTCTGTCGGTGCTTGATGAGTATTTCCCCTGGAGGAAACTCTGCTACTTTTGCTGTAATTGATAACAAAAATATATAGTCAAACTAAGTTCGCTTGAACCTGGAGGGACAGTTCAAATTTGTTCGAAAGATCGGTTGTTTAACATGTATCGTACTTTTTTAAGACATAGGTGTGGAAATTATCCTGGTTATATACTTATTTATTATGGTATAAAATGATACAAATTACTTAGCCCTTAGGTAAGGGAAGCATGCCTATATATTGTCTGCTTAAGAAAGGTGGTTGCTTAAAACATGTGAAACTGAGAACAACGTGTACGTTTTGAGACATTTTTGTTTTGTGGTTTAAGCCATTATACTGCTGAATATCAGTGACCGCTGGTTCAATTTTTACTGTAGATGATAGCCATTCAGCTATTTATCCTTTGCAGACACTTAAGACCAACTTTTTATCCACATTTTTGTGCAAAGGATGATCGTACTGCATTTCATAATGATTTACAATCTTATTGAATAATAATAAACGCCAAAACGTGCTGTGTTTTAGCGCAAGAAACACACTGGCAATAACAAAAGTTATCATAAGAACTCTGTGACATCTTCAGAGTTATCACAAGAACTCCGGAACATTTGAAAAATCGGCTATAAATCTGTTAGCCGGTGCTTTATGATTGCAATTTTGCATTATAATTAGGAAATTATGTATTGCAAGGATGAAGACCAGAAATAAACAGGTCAAAACTTGTGAATTGGCAAGTTATTTCGAAATTTTACTGAAAACTACCAGATTTGAAGCAAGAGGCGATTAAAAATGGCATGTGAATTAGGCTTTGACACATAATACAAGATGTAAGACAAGCTTAATCATTAAAGTTTAATTTAGCACCTAAAACTCATTTTTGAACGATGAAAATAACCATTTTAACGAGTGTTTTTGTAGTATATACAGATGTTTTCCGACGAACTCCGTGACAGTTATCACAAGAACTCCTGAACAAGTTATCATAAGAACTCCATCCTTCGTGTAACACTTCCTCCCCCGTGATAGTATAGACTATAAATATTATGAGTGTCGCCACACTCAAGCTTTGTTAAATAAAAAACCTTACGTATTAAAAACACAGTACTATACAAGGCAACCAATTCTATTAATAAATCTTTTGCTTTTATTATTATTATAATTATTATCATTATTTAAAACACAGTACTATACAAGGCTTTTGTTTGTTTGTTTGTTTGTTTCATTTTACACCTTTTCCCAACAGTTTTTCAGTCATATAGGCGGGTAGTTTCCTAACCATCGTTCCTGGAGAGTTACACCAGTACTAGGCTACCTTCCTCCGTGCTAAACTACCAAAGCATCTCCCGGGGATCGAACCCACGCCAGAGAGGTAACTATACAAGGCAACCAATTCTATAAATAAATGTTTTGCTTTTATTATTATTATTATTATTATTATTATTATTATTATTATTATTATTTATCTAGAAGGACGATGATTTATCGGGAAAATACAACTGTTTATTATATATAATACGATGTTTTAAGAGAGTCTGTGTTGCATAACAAAATATCAAAAGTCCTGTTCGGAAGAAAACATTCAAAGGAGAAGAATTATCGGCGGCATTATTCAGTTTCATTGATAAGCAACAACAATATAGGAAACAAAGGGCAACTTCTCAAGGCTGGTAAATGCATTCATCTACTTTTTCGATGTACTTTGTTGTGCTTGTTATTGAATACTTTTCAACCATCTATAGCCTAGTTAAGAATACTTTAATAGATATGATTCTGATAACCAAACATTATATTTACGAATAGGTTAAATATATATTATTTTTGTAATAATAATACTATTAATATTAAAATAGAAGCACAATAATACAAAAAAACGACAAATATAAATAAGACAATGCGACATTCAAAGAATGCACCCTCATCCCAGCCTTGTCATCAAACCAGGTCTGCTTGAGAGGAATCAATGTGAAATCAAATTAACTACTTTGCAATATACATGACAAGGATGTGCTTTAAGCGGCGTCATTGGTACGGTAGGTACATCAGAAGTTTGGAATCTCTTCTTGAGTAATCAACAACAGTATAGAAAACAGAGCAATCCCGTTTCTTTACAATGTGTCTAATGTTATAAGCTTTGCTAAACATTTGAATAAGCAATGTGTCTGCGTGTCAATATTTTATGAAACAAATATCATCCTCCTTATTTTTATTACAGTTACTGTTAATAAACAATTCGTAGGCGAAATTAATATATCAAAAACTCGTAAATCATTTACAAACTCGATGTAACAATTGCACATAGACCTCTATTTCTCTAGTTTGCTTTTGTTTGACATGTTTATCGTCATAACATATTACATGTTCTAAGTTTTTGTTGGCAGAGTTTATCAACATAATCTATAAATCATGCTTTAAGTTATATGTGGATATAAAATGGATACAATGTTTAAAGGGCTTTTCGAAAATACGATCCGTTTGATTCAATTTGACAACTGATTTTACATTCAATCGTATATCCTTTGATTACCAAATTGTTTTAAGTTTAACAACCAAAACGATAAGATTAAAGATGCTGCACGCTCGGTTTGATTGAGATATAACATCTCTGACTGAATGTCAGAGGCGACATTTTATGGCCTCCACTAGGCACATACAACATTTAAACGACTGAAATATTGTAAATAATGTGTCTCTGTGTATTTTAACTTTTCATCGGATGATTTGCATATAATGTTAAAAGTATAGAGTTAAACTGGTTTTAAGAATTCAAATGCGAAGTAATCAGACAAGGGCGGCTATTATTCTAGCATTGTGTATCATTGTATATATGTGATCGCAGGAAAATGTCTATGTAAGAGGCAATTAACATTGGCGATGTATTAAAATATACAATTATTGACGAGTGAGCCATTGAATATGATGTGATATTCACCGGCAGATGACATATTGACCGAGGCGATAGCCGAAGTCAATATGACTTTCTGCCGGTGAATGTCACATCATATTCAATGGCTCACTAGTCAATAATTGTTTTATTATATGAATAGGCTCAGAATTAAAAAAAAAATCACGAAAAAGTACAACCTTATATACATGTACTAATTTTGCCTCGTTGAAGCGCGGGAAAAAGACGCACGTGTTAGGCGTGCAACGACTACTCGAACGCTGCGCATACGAAAGTAATTCAAGTTTATACTCATCGATGCGGTTTAGCTTTTAAGTAATGATATCTCAATCGAGAAAACATAAAGAACAAAACGCAACAATTATTTTTTAAATAGCACACGTAATTAACAGTCTACGATGAATGGTCATTGAATATGAGTCTCAATCTATTTTTAGACTTGGAAAATCCAATTTAGCCAGTTAATATGATACTACCCCCAGTGAATATGATTTTATAAAAAGTTCTGTTGACTACAGTTTGGACCAATGAGATTGCGGCTATTTTAAGATCATATAATAAATTAAATTATTTTATAAGCATGATTATATACATATATATAATTTCACTTAAGTGTGGTATACAACTTTGATCTTTAATAACTTTAGTTTCTTTATATTTATAAATTATTTATAGAAATGATTGTAAGATTTTTTTTTCATTTAAAGCACTTTAGCCTGAAGCAGCCTCTTGATGCAATATACTACCCCTAGTTTCTAAATTATAACGTTTATAATGCTTTGATTACAAATATCAGCGGTTGTTAAAGGAAGAATAATATTGTATTGTGTATCGAAATTGCTAAACTTATTTTGGCATTGATTTTTCACGTGTGTAATTAGATACATGTAAAATCTGTATCGAGTGTGCAAAAGGCGTTGCATTCCTTTTGTTTATTTACAGTATAGAGGAGTACATTTGCCGTTATTTTTTATTATTTGCTTATATTTTTCAATTATTGATAGAATGTCAATCTCCTGTGTTTAAACCGGTACAAGGTGACATTGTCTGTACATGCTATAACCACTACCATCCATGAACAGGATTTACGCCTTGTGCGTACTTTATGGATCCCACGTTTATCTATTTTGTTTAGAAAAACAATAAACAAAAACTTAGAAGAATGAGAAGATGGAGAAGAAGAAGAAGCAACAGTAGAATAAACAAGCAAATGGGTAAAGTTATATATTAAACAATTTTAAATTTCTTTATATGTACCACCTTTTAAGTTGTTACACTGAATAATTATGATTTTGCTGTATCGCAGGTCAATCACATATACTAGTCTGTAAGAGAGTATTTAAACAATATATCCCTAAAATATTACCTTTTGCTTCGTCGATCAAAATACAAATATTAGTACGATAATATGAATCAAACTGAGTTTTTTTGTTTGCCAGAAAGTACATTTACAATAATGTTTGTCACTAAGATGCATTTTTACCGTTACTTGTTAAATCTAAAAGCAATTCCAAATAAATTTCAGTTCATGGCAATAAATGTCATTTGATATTACGGGTAATTTAGAATTACACTAATTTTATGTATTTGTTAGTGCAAAGTTTTAGTGCAATGTCTTCCCATTAGACTTTAAAGCGATTTACCCATTGTGTTAGTTTTGAAACGAATGTCCGATAACAAATGAATATAGCAAAGACACCAGTGTCACATTCCACAAGAAATAACTAAATCGTGTTAAATGCTTGAAAATAATATAATAATATTGTGATATTCAGGTTTTGTAAAAAGTCTCCCCGTACATGCAATCAATGTTGTTATATTTTCATCCTCAAGGGATTGTTCGGCGTTCAATGTGAGTGTCCCCCTCCTTGTCCAGTCTTCATAGTTTGATCTTGTTACTGGGTCGGGTGGAGGCTGCTTTCATTGAACGCCGCCTTTCCTTAATGATCTTGTTTATCATATTTTATGCTCACAACCGTGTTGTTTGTGCCGTGTGGCGGCTGTAAAAAGTCTCCCCGTACATGCAATCAATGTTGTTATATTTTCATCCTCAAGGGATTGTTCGGCGTTTGATGTGAGTGTCCCCTTCCTTATCCAGTCTTTATATCCTGCTCTTGTTACTTGGTCGGGTGGGGGCTGCGTTCATTGAACGCCTCCTTTCCTTGATGATCTTGTTTGCATATTTTAATCATAATGCTCGGGAAAATAGTCCTGAATTTAAAGATACACACGTCCATATTTCTTAAGTAAGATACCTTTAACAACTTGTAACATTAAGTATTGACTAGTGTATAGTTCTGCAATTAAATATACAGCCATAAACAAACTACATGTTCAAATTTTATGTCTGTCAAGTATATTGTTCATTTAACGACGAACAATAAGATGAACTATTGTCCGATGATGTGAGAATAGACAAAACATATAGCATCACCTTTTTGATGGATGTGCATCGTGCATGTCAAATAAAAAAGATCGAAACACATTTTTTGTTGAAGTGCATGTATCCGTTTATTTTTTTTTTTATTTTTATTTTTTTTTGTTTCATAGGATTTAGACTTTATAACTAAAATATCATTCTATTTAACCGTGACCTGATACATAAATTATCAAAACGTTTGCCTAAGACAGATGACGTAGTTAAAGCAGCCAAACTGACATTTTGAAAAAAAAAGTTTATCTAAGCTTTAATTGCCATTTATCAAAATTTATCAACCATGCATTTCAATTGTCTGTTTTATATTTCGAAATACCAACAGTGATGTGCATCTAGTACATACAAAAACTATATGAAATTATTCAAATAATCTTTAATAACTCATATCCAAACATATATCAGTCTACTGGTGGAAAATAAAACATGCTTACATTCTCTTGTTGTTCATCATAAATCAGTTTCACCTACAGACATCTAGCAGTATATCAAATGCAAAAAAAATGTTCTTATTCAAGGAAGTGGTTTTTACACATAATCCTTTGTAAGACATAGTAAATTTTCTAAAAATCTCGATTAAATCAAATCTGAGATCTTTAGACTTCAGCGAAAAGTGTATTATGAATTGTATGTCAATTTTTCATCAAAATTAAATCAGTCTTGATAACATCTAGCCCTTAACCACCTATCAATATACAGCTATCAAGTATAGAAAGCTCCTTAAGCTTAAACGGATTAGCTGACAGAGTTTGCATTCTATAGATGCTCTTATTTATTTGACAGCTTTGGTCAAGAACTGAATTAATTCAGTGTACTGCTAATCTTTGTAACTTTAACTAGGAGAATATTTGAAAGGTGGTATATAATATGGAAATTCTGAATGAAATATAAAGATAAAATTGAAATGATTATTAATACAATCTTCTGAAATAAGATGAGGAAGCAAAGCTATGCAAAACTTATCATTAAACAATTGTTCTTAAATACATAAAGCATACAGCACAGAAAAATATGACTAGGATTGCAAAAATGTAAGTTTTTGAAAATACAAATTAAAGCATGCCAGTATCCCTGCCATAACACCCTTTTTGTTTTCAACAATATCTTCTGTAAAAAGCGTAGTCAGGCCTTGTAGGGAAAGCATTAAGATAGGTAAAGTTCGGCAAGCGTTTTAAATCTGGTTTATTCATTGTCTACTAGTAAGATCCATGACTTTAAAGAGTATTTTTTCATACACACATTCCGCTTCATAGAATTTCAAAAGCATTGTTTAAATTATATATGTAATTTAATTAATAAAATTGACATGTTTGGGCGTTTGATGCTTCGATATTTAAGCACAATTTACAAGGGAAATGTAGTAGCAATTAACAGTGCTATCGTATATGCTATCATTATGTCTAATCCTAAAAGCAAGTTCAAGTACTTTCTTTACTTAATGATGATTTGCTTATATGAAATAAGATTGACGGCAATGGCAATCTTTTGAAATGTCAAGAACACAGTCATGCGCACAGATTTTAATTCTTCTCGTACATGAAATACGAGGGTTGTTCGGGAAGTTCTGAGAATTGTTGTATAGCACACGTTGTAGTCTGGTTAACGTCAATATAAATGTTTACATATGATACTGTACAGTATCTGAAAATATCATCATCATACACACAGAAACTAAAACATAATAAAAATAGTAAATAACCATATAACAAACACGCGGAGAACGCCGACGTCATTTGCAACGTTATGCGACGTTAAAGTCCATCGATCGTCGCACCTTTTCAACGTAGTCACCTGCAATTGCGATGCATTTCCTGTGTCGGCTGATCCACTTATTGTATGTTTCCACGTACCAGGTATCGGTAAAGGACGAGACTATAGCTTGCGTATGCTTAACAAGATCGTCAGATGAGTCAAAGCGTTTTCCACGCAGCCGTTATTTGAGCTCCGGGAACACACGGAAGTCCATCGGAGCGAGGTTCGGGCTGTATGGAGGGTGCTCTAAGATTTCAAACCCCAAGAGGCTGATCTCTAACTGGGTAGATTCCGCTCTGTGGGCCGGCGCATTGTCTTGATGAAGTATGATGCGGTCATGGTCCATGTGGGAGCGCTTCTTCCGTATCGCGTTAACGAGATCCCGCCTCAGAACCTGTAAAAAACGCATGCGGTTAAAAATTTGATTTGCACTTACCTTATTCAAATCTTTTATATTTTAAATGTTTATTTTTTATAAATATTATGTTTATAATATTATATGTTTATCAATAAATATGTTTTAAAATATATTATAATTAGAAATGTGCACTTTTAGTTACCTTTGAATAGTAAGCCACCATGACAGTTTGACCATCCGAAACTCTGTGTTGCAGAATCATCCCGTGCCGGTCCATGAAGAAAATAAACATGTGTTTTCCTGCACTTTTCTGCACCCAGGCTCTCTTTGGGGGAGGTGTACAGACTGCCGACCGCATCTAAGATCGTCTTCGATCGAGTTTCTTTCTTCTTTATTACAAGCATGCCATCTATACACTGTAGCCGGACTGCATTTCTTCTATTTTCCTGTAGAATTGATCATTGTCATTGTTTCTGTGGAACACTTTTCCAGTGCAACACAACATTCCACAATGCTTTGCAATTAAACGTCACCTATCGACGTCATGTTGTTCACTCAGTGGCTCTGGGCAAGGGCAACAACTTCAAAACAACGTTGATCTGTTGAGAATTTAAATAACGTTATGATATTTTCAGGAAATGACTTCATGACCTTCCGCTGCTGACCAGCGTTTTCGCGCATATTTTACGTTATCAAAATTACGAAATATTATAAGTGTAGCGCGTTATACCTTTCTTTAGAGTCGGACTGCTCCGGTGCGGCGTGAAAGTGTTGCTATGGTTACTGCTTTTTCCGGCTATTGTTGTCAGATTCTATTCAATTTTTAGGAATAGTTCCGTGATATGCTAATCTTAATATGTGCAAAATATTACGTCTAAGAAACAAAAGATATAGGAGATACATGTATGACGAAATTCCCAGAACTTCCCGAACAACACTCGTATATATGATAGCGGGTGAAAAGCCCGATTAATGTTTGATCAAATTTTCTAAAATTGTCAAGTAATCGATTCAAAATAACGGTATTTGTTGATAAACACTTTGTGAACAATTTTAGCGAGGAAAATATCAACTAAATTCAATTTAGATAAATAATCATAATTTTGTTGGTAAATTGCTTGATAGATTTATCAGTTAACTCCTGATATTATTCATCTTCACTCTAGATTGTTCATTTCAAAAGCATTTAACCTTAGTCAGCACCTATATCATACATTTTGTAAGCATTGAGTATGATTACATTTAAAACAATACCAACATACTTAGCGAATTTCAGTAATGTCTTTTTAGACAATATAAAACAGGTCTAATAACGTATTTTCTATCAAAATTTCGGTACAATGCAGACAGCTCCTATGATGAATTATTATCAAAAGTATGGCTTCTCTCGCAAGTTTTTCCGCGTAAACTATCAACATATTTACATAATATAATAAATGTAGAATAAGTGCACTTAGGTTATGTGCTAGCCTTTCTTTGCTTTCATTTGTGACAATGATACTTACCTGACAAACTTCAGACTATGTTAATTCCAAGCTGTAAAAGGTTATGACCTACGCGTGTTTTAATGGCATCTTGTCGTCAGTAAAATGAATGACAGTATTACATAATACTGAAGATTTCGACACTTCTATCAGCTTACTTTTGTCTAAATGAATCAGGTTTTACACTGAGATTTGTGCTCAAATGGTTAATGAATTTATTTGATACAATTTATGATTATGTGACGCAAGACTGAATTAAGCTGTGTGCAGGAATACTAATAGACATGATAACAGTAAATTATTGACGTACACAGCAGGACATGAACCATAATAAAAATTTTATGAGATTGTAATATTTGAACATTTAATGAAAATTTTGATGGTAAAGTAAAAAGGAAAACACCACCTAAATCAACCCAGTCCACATCAGTTGTTATACATTATTGTTTGCATTTTCATAATATTATTTCAAGCATCAGTAACAGATATGGCAATTTCACCATATTAGCAAAACTTCTCGAGAAATGTAAACATGTTATGATTATTTGATTCCCTAGACAGACCTGTCAGGTCTTTGTTGAATTAAACATGTCAACTGACACATACACAATTGAAAGGGTACTTCTGAGAGTTCCATTATTTCTTTTATAATCAAAATGGCCTCTGTTTTTACTATTTTATTCCAACGTACTCAACAGACAAACTTAATGTGTTTATATCCAATTGTCGCACCATTACAGCATTTTCAAAACGAAATTCATTACAATTTGTAGTATTAATGTAACTTTCAAATCAACATCGTACAAAACAGTTTCAATATGTAAACAACAATAAATCTGATGTAGAACAAGACAGAGAGAAAGTATGAGTAACATTTAGAATCAATTCAAGGAAACATATTAAGTTTTGGGAATGTAACGGTGATTTCTTGTTTGCAACTCTGTATTCTTTTTGTACTTCAATAAATATTTCATTCTGTAAGTCTCGACAGCAAATAATGTTTATGATTTTCCTTTTTTTAAATATTCTTTTCCCGGTATACATTAAAAGGACGCCGAATAATACAACACATTTATTCTACCTTTAGAAAACAAAAAATAAAACAAATCTAGCACACGAGGTATCATGCGTGATTACGGTTCACTTTATTGTTAGCTTAATACAATGGTGTCAATAATCCCGACATGTGATTATAAGCTTAGAAATATATCCCCACGCTTTGAAATGATTACTCCAGGGTGTCTTATTTCTGTAGTTTAAAGATATTTGTATGCCAGGAGTGTATTAAAACCAAGAAGTTTAAAAACGTAATTATTAGATACAACTTCAATTATTTGTATTCTCGGTGACAGACATCAAAGTTATAGATCAGGTTTTCCGGGGAAGACATTTCTGTGGCTCTTTTGAATTGATCATACTTACATAACGAATCTCCGTAGCTGTTGTTATAGATAACATCGAATTTATTAAAAATGCCATAAAAAGATAAACGTCCAACAAATAAACTTAGTTAACTGTAAACGAATTTGAAATTGTGATGTTGTTTAAAAACATGATTCAGAATGTGACGTAATAGATGTATACCTTTACTTACTGACATTTAATACCAATTTGAAAATAGTTTGTGCAAGACATCATAAATAATAAAATTGCATTCCTGTCAAACAAAAAAACCCTGAAAGATATTGTGCTAATAATGACAAATGGATAAGTATCTAACGAATGTGCGATATTAATTGTAAAATGTGCTTTCTACCGGAACATAAATCTCATTTATGTAATTTGTGTCGCCGACAAATGTCAAATTTGATTTTATTTGAATTATTTGAGAGAGTGTATTTGACTTAGACTAAAACAAAGAAGACAAATGGATTAAGAAATCGATTTTTCCTGTTTTTCGTATTTCTTTAAAGCCTAGACCGTCTTTATGTGTACATCTAGGGATTTCTTTCATGAAACTTATCTTATTTTTTCAATTTAAAACTGTCTGAAACAAGTTGGAATGGGATAGATTATTGCATTAATAGTACTAAACAAAGTACTTTACTTTGGTTATAAAACTCGACTTCTCTTGACATAAACTGTTAAGGCGATTCAAACATTCTCAACCATGACTTTATCTCAAAGGCTGATTGCACTTCAATGTAATTACCAAAGTTTTAATAAATCTTTGAGCATCGAGACAATTTAAATAAAAAAACAAGCATAGTGACTCATTCCGAAAACCCGTTTTCACGGGCTGCATATAAAAATGTTTCCAACAAAATACTGTAAAGTTTTTTCGATTGATTAAATTTCGGTTATTTGCAAATTATTTTTTGTGCAAAAATAAATATTTGCTAAGTACCTAATTTATACAATTTACATTTAACAGAATTTGTAAATAAAGACATATTAGACAAGAATATAACACATTTGTTTTTTTCAATATCAAAATTTTAAGAGAAGCGAAATTCAGGGAAGAGTTGAAAGGGCATCGGTTCATAACAATGTCATATGGTTACCTTGAACTATTAATTTAAAATTCTGACGAATAGTATTCGTCATTTTCATTTATAAGTGAACAATGATGAGTTAGCATTTTGTCTAACCTAGTCTATTTATAAGAGACATTGAAACATGTAACATCTCACATGTCTATAGCACCAATACGGCACTTGTTTTAGCACATTTAAATATAATATACTTCCTAGAATGTTTTAATAGGTGTTTGTTCAAAGAAATCCCGTCGTTTCCCGCATTTTAACTTTTGAATACTTAGGTATAATAATGCTCAACAATAATTTCCATTTCACCTAGAAATTCTTCAATAATAATAATAATTATAATAATAATTATAATCATAATAATAATTATAATAAAAGAAGTACTAGTAGTAGTAATAATAATAATAGAAAACTAATATTTTAATGTTTTTTATCATTAACTTTATATAAGTCTGGGAAAAATTCTTGACTTTGTGTTAACAGTGCTGCCCTGTTGGAGGATTATTGTAACAATTGGTGATTCAAATTTTATTAATACGGATTTGCTTGACATTTATAGATATTTGTATTGATTTTTTATGTGTAAGTAAACAAATCAAACTTTGATAGAAGAAAAATGTAAAACAAAATTCACAAAAAACACTTTTAAATTTTGTTCTTGTCAGAAATCAAATACATACATTTATTTCCGGGAGAAGAGGAGTGACATGGTATTGCTTTCGTGTGATTTTGATTTTATAATTACAATTATTGTCTGCATGCGAATGACAGGTAAAGTATGTAAACATAGATAATGATTTATAATAAATGTCATGGATGCTGTAGAATTAAACTTAACAATAACCTGTCCTAAAAATGACATCCTGGAAAAACGGAGAGAGAGAACCAGCTGAAAATGTGCAAAATACAAATTATAAAAACACAACAAACAAGAGCACCGCTAGGCGGAGCTTTATATGCCCGAAAGTGATTTTTTTAGTAAAGATGAAGCATTTGTAAGACATTGGAATTAAATTAAGTATTACCTCCTTCAAATAACAATCTTCTTGTGAAGTTTGAATATTGTGGTCCAAATGATCCTTAAGTTATGCTCCGGAAACTGTTTTCAGTTTTAAGGTAATAGTGACCCTGACCTTTGACGTTGTGACCCCAAAATCAATAGGGGTCTTCTACTTAATATGGACAATCATCCTATAAAGTTTGAATATTGTGGGCCAAATGGAAGTTAAGTTATGCTCAAGAAATATTTAAAATTTCAAAGAAATAGTGACCTTTACCTTTGACCTTGTGATCCCAAAATCAATTGGGGTCTTCTTCCCAATATAGACAATCATCCTATGAAGTTTGAACACTGTGAGCCAAATGAGACTAAAGTTATGCTCCAGAAACTGTTTTCAGTTTTAAGGTCATAGTGGCCTCGACTT